>NW_012284966.1:0-8571 GCF_000151885.1 Dipodomys ordii | reverse complement strand
CAGCCCCACTTGCTTTGGATGGTTAATGTAGGTAAGAGTCTCAAGACTTTCCTCTCCAGGGTGGCTTTGAATCATAATGGGGCCCCAGGGAAGCAAGAGTAAACACAACTCATAAGTACTATCATATGGTGGGCTACTCCTGCTTCCTGGTGGCCACTTGCTGAGCATGCAGCCCCATGCCATTATCCTCTAGAGTTAAATTTGGGGAAGTGACCAGGGCCAAGCTGACTTTTGCTCACCCTGATTGCTATGCCAGAGCAGGTCTGTTCAACCCTAGGCCAAGAGAGCTTCAGGAAGCCCGGCTTTCCAGGTACACAAGGAAGGGAGAGGTCAGCTCCAGGCTAAGAGCCTTTGCCCTTGGATACCCCAACTTGTCCTTACTTATCACCATAAGACCTGTGAAAGAACAACCCAAAAAAACAAAATTGGATCTGTGCCTCCAAGTGGTACAGCTCTAGCATTGAACCAAAGAGCTCAGAGACTGGGCCCCCAAACTTTTCATTCAAGACCCCCAGCTGACCTTCCCCCATAAAACACAGGCTGTCTAAATGTGAACTAGTAGGATTTGTGCAGTGTTTCTGAAGAATGGTGATACTGAAGAAAGCACCCTAATTCTAATGACAGCTGAACTTGTGACATACAGCTATGTGTTGAGTCCTTCACAGGACACTATTTGCTGGGTGCTTCCCACATGGGGTTTTGTGCTGAGTCCTCAAAAAGGTGCTGTTTGCTGAGTCATCCCAAAGGGTGCTATGTGCTGAGTCCCTGAGAAGAGTGGGCCATCCTGGGTTTTTTAAAGGTTGTCGTATGCTGAGTCCATTACACATTGTACTGTATGCTGAGTCCTTCAAAAGGTGTGGTGTGCTAATGCATCCCAAAGGGTCCTGCTATGTGCTGAGCCCTTGAGAAGAGAGGTATGAGGTGTTTTTTGAGTGCTGTGTGCCGAGTCCTTTACACAGGGTACTCTGTACTGTCCTTCAAATGGTGCTGTGTGCTGAGAGCTTCCACAGTGTGGTATGTGCTGAGTCCTTCAAAATTGTTCTGTGTGCTGAGTTTTTTTGAAGGATGCTGTGCAATTAATTGGTGCTTTACACAGAGTGCTTCAACACAGGGTGTGATGAGTCCCTGGGAAAGAGTGCTATGTGCTGAGTTTTTCAAAGCATGCCATGCACTGAGTCCTTTAAACTGGGGACTATGGACTCCCTCCTTCAAAGTGTGCTGTGTACTGAGTACTCTACCCAGCGTACTAGATGCTGTGTCCTTTCAAAGGGAGCTGTGTGCTGAGTCATTTACACAAGGTGCTTTGTGCTGATTTTGGAAATGTGCTGTGTGCTGAGTCATCCCAAAGGGTGCTATGTTCTGAGTCCTTGAGAGGTGGTTATCCCCAACACACACACACACACAAACACACATACACACAAGAGTGTCACCATGTGCCTGCTTGGTGTGTGGATTGGATGGAGATGGAAAAGAGTCTCCTCCAGGGTTGGGACTGAGGGGAGATTCGATCCCCTAGGCTGGTACTGGGGGTGGTGGGTAGTGCTGAGCTGAGGTAATGCTGCAATTGCCATGGACTAGAAGCCTCAAGGCCCAATCAGTGCTGCAATTGTGGCCAGGGGTGGGGGCGGGGCCCAGGGGAGGAGGGGGCGGGGCCCAGGACTGCATTTTGGTGGCAGCAATGGCCTGGAGCCCAAGGGGGCAGGGGTGTGTAAGCAGAAGCGGCTGGGTGGCCCAGGAGAGGAGTGTGGGGTCAAGAGAGAGCTGGGAGAAGAGTGAGCATGAGCACAAGCACCAGTGGAAACATCTTCAGTGGATGGCGGCTGCTCCCATCATAGCGTGCATCCTGGCTAGGAGTGCAGAGCATGCGGAGCCTGCACAGCAGGTACATTGCCATGCAGCCCCTCGGAGGCGCCCAGCCATGGTGGCCCTGAGTCTGAGGTCACAGTGCGGGGAGCACGGAAGAGGCAGTGGCTGCTGAGGCAGCGGCTGCCACAGGTTAGGAGGCCACTGAGGCTGCAGTGGTGGCTGAGGAGGAGCAGAGGCTGTGTGCAGCCACACCATGAGCCCGCGCTGCTTTTTAAACATGGCACTGCTGGCTCGGACCCGCGGAGCCTCTAGCAGTCACCTGGTGGAGCTGGTGCACCCCTGGCCTGCTTGTGACCCTGACTTGGTTCCGGCCCTAGGTCCTCAGACTCCTGGCCCGCACCTGAAGTCGCAGCCTACAGCTTCTCCCAGCAGCTCACGTGAGTGGCCGACCTGAGCTCCCTCACTCCACGAGCCCCACCCTGTAAACCCCATCCCCCACTCTACACTTCCTCCCCACCCTCGCAGACCAGGGCCCTTGCCTCTCCCCTCCCAGTCCAGTCCTGCCTGCACCTCCCCCATGCCCCACAGTCGGTCCTGGCTTTGCCACAAATGCACCCCAGGCTTGGGGTTTGGAGGTGGGTGTCCACCCAGGGATCCCACCCTCAGCCTCAGAGGCAAGTGTCCTAGGGAAAGGGGAGCTTCAGGGATGGGTGAGGAGGAGGCACCACAGAGCCCCTAGCCTGGAGCAGTGACAGCCACACAGCCTTGCATCTGCATCCTTTCTCTCCTTGGTGGGAATCTGGTGGGTTTAGTCAGAGGTGGGGAGCATCACCCCACACCTGCCTTCTTAGGTCTTTTCCTTTTTGTTGGGGAAGGGGGTGTTGGATGCAGAAGATAGGCCCCCCCTTGCTGTGTGAGCCTTTGTCTTCTGTGCTCAGTCACCCTTTCACCTGAGGACCTTCCCAGAAGAGCCCACTAGAGAGGTGAGGGCACTGGGGTCAGATAGAAGGTGGGTATTTGGGAGAAAAAGACACCCCCTCTGACACACATACAACCGGCCTGTACCCCCAACCCCAGCTGTCAACAGTTCTGACTGGGTGATCACATTTCCCAGCTCTGCCAGCTTCTGCTAGTGCTCCCAGTCCATCTGGTCTCCTTGTCCTCCCCAAGAATCTGCCAAGTCACCCAGAAGTATGTAGGCTGGAAGCAGGGAGTCCATCCATGTATATAGCCTTTAGGACCCGATCAAAGTCCCCAACAACGCCCCCACCCCAGGTCAGACACCTGTCTGGAGGCACCATGACCCCCTGCTTTGTTTTCTGTCCAGGCTCTGAGGACCAAAGTGTCTTGGGACTCCTTCACCCAGAGTCCTACCCTAGGGTTTTGGTGAATGGAGGGTCAGGCTAGTTGTTCCCAAGGAGAAAGGTCTGGCCCTGGAGAAAGGGGGAGGCAGGGTGGTTCTGCATTATTAGAGCATTGTTTCCCTTAGGTGGTTGCCCCTGGTTCTTACAAAGGAACCCTCGTGCTTGAGCTGGTACATTGCCCAGATGAGAAACCAACAAATGCAGAAGAGGCACTGCTCTGAGTCTGTGTGTTTAGGTGTGTATGAGAGACAGAGAGACAGAGAGAGAGAGAGAGAGAGAGAGATCATCTTTCTCATTGTACAATCAGCATGTCAAAAAGAGCAAAAGAATTTTTGGGGGTGTCCGGTTGTGGGGTTTGAACTCTGGGCCTGGGTGCTGTCCCTCAGCTCTTGAGCTCAAGGCTAGCACTCTACCACTTGAGCCATAGCACCACTTTTGGCTTTTTTCTTTTTGCTTATGTGGTGCTGAGGAATCGAACCCAGGGCTTCATGCATGCAAGGCAAGCGCTCTACCACTGAGCCACCTTCCCAGCTTGAGCAAAAGCATTTTATTTGTGTGCATGTGTGTATTAGTTGTTCTTTTTTCATTAATGCCCAGTATGAGCCCAGCCACAATTTTTGTTTCCTCTTTCACTGTTTCATGGCTCCTTTAGAGAACGTTTCATTAGATGTGCCTTTCCACCACTTTCTTCCCCTTTCCTGCAGCCCACAGTAACTGGTGGGCCTGCGTGGCTCTCTCCTAGGAGGCCTGTGTGAACCACAGACCAGCATGGATACCTGCCCTTCTGTCTTTAGCCAGAAGGCTCATGAGGCTACTGTGACCACAGCCGCATTCTTCCAGCCAGTCTGCTCTCATGTGTATAGTTGGAGCTAATTCAAAGTTGGGAATGCCTCTGCCAAACATAATTAGGGAAGGAGATAGGGGGAGTAGGCCAGGGGCTGTGAAATTAGGAGGGTCTGGGAAGTGATGAATGGTGTGAAATGGCAATGGTTCACAACGACCAAGGATGAGAGGAGAATCGTACCCGGGGCATTGATGGTGTCCGTGGGCATCTGAGCAGGGGGCTCCGGGCCCCCAATGGTGGCATGGATTTCCTCCCAGGAAAGTGCACTGGTCGGCAGTCCTCCCTGGAGTCCTGCAGACTCCAATCTGTGTCCCTCCTGGGCTGTTTCCAGCTAGGCAATGCTAGGCAAGTGTGTTCCTCCTGCTGGAGAGTGCTTGGGATCAGGACGTGGCAGTTACCTGAGGCTCTCTGAATGCCATTTTCTATAACCTGCTGTAGGTTGTCTGGAAGGAGAAGGCTACTACTGATTTTGGAACCCATTAAGTTTGATTGGGACAAGTTAAATGCCAGCTTTCCCAGGGTTTTTTCTTGAAGCTGGAAATTTCTTCTACCGCCTGGGATTCTGGGTCAAATTAGATGGACCATTTCGGCCACCAAACAATGACGTTCAAAGCGGCACAGGCAGAGTTCCCAAGCTTGATGGTTTCCTGCTACGAATGTCATGCCTTGACTGCCTTTCTCCAGCAGCTGCTGATTCTCCTCCAGCTCTCTCTAGGGTGACCACCACAGTTGAGGATGTCTTGGGGAGCAGAGATTGTGAGCTCGCCATCCACAGCCTTCAAGCTGTGAGCAGAGACAATTCCCAGCACCTGCACTGGAATCTGGGAGATTCAGAGACCCGCGATGCCTCAAGGATCCTTTCTCTGCAACATGAAACTTGGGGGCCAGATATAGTGGACCATCCTGTCTGCCCCAGGGAGTGGAGAAGAAGCCTCTTGAGCCTGGTGTTCACCTCACAGCAACCTTGTTCACACCTGAGTGGGGAATGGAGTGCCACAGAACTGGTCAGTGGCTGGACAGAGATGTTTGAGAAGATAGACATCCCAGAGGCCCTGGAATCCAGTGAGGATATCAAGGCTCATGTCCTTAGAATCAAAACAGTTAAGTGCGGTGGCACTAGGAGGGTGGGAAGAGGGAAGAGGGAGAACTGTTGGAGAGCTACATCAGGTTTTGCCCCCACTAGGATGCTTACTTGAATTGGATGCGACTTTACAGTAGTATTGTCATAGACAGATGCTCATCTATTTATCCAACAAACGCTTACAGTGTGTGCCAAGTCGGGGGTGAAGGGGGGGCATACACGATGAAAGGTTCCAGTACTGGTTCCACAACACATGAAGAAATCTTGGTTTGAGCTGGATACCATTGCTTCACTCCTGTCATTCTAACTACTTAGGAGGCTGAGATGGGAGGATTGAGGCTTAAGGCCCAAGCAGGAAATCCTGTAAGACTCTTATCTCCAACTAACTACCAAAAAGAAAATGCCAGAAGTGGATGAGTGGCTCAAGCCATAGACTGTTGGCCTTGAGTAGAAAGGCTCAGGGACAGCACCCAGGCCCTGATTTTAAGGCCTAGGAGTGAAAAAAAAGAGGAAAGAGAAAGAGAGGAGGGAAGGATGGAGGGAGAAAAGGAGGAAAGGAAGGAAGAAGGGTTCATGCAGATCTTGGTTTGGAGTCTCTGGATCAAGCAAGCCAACCATTCACAATCTCTGTAGGGACAGCTTCAGAGCCTAAAGCCAGTATGTAGGACCAAGCCACTGTCCCCTCAGCAACTTCATGACATCCAGAATCTGAGTGGTCACCTATTGCAGAGGGAAACAGCCTCGGGTAGACCCTAGGGCTCAGGGTGTGTCACAGAGTTTCAATCTCCCCTGGCTCACCGAGTTTATTTTCTGGTCAGATAAGAAGAAACTGTCTAAGGGCTATGAAGGTATAGGGTGAAGGACTGGCAAGGCGGGGGTAGCAAGGGATAAGAAGGAAGATGAAGAGGGAGGACAATCCCAGATCCAGTGTGTCAGGCCATTGGAGCCATGACCTCAACGGACAACCTAGACCATCAGTGATAGAATCTTCAACCCAGCCACATGGCTATTAAAAGTCCTGACACTCTGGGTTCACCGTTGACAACCTGGCTGTCATCCACTGCAGGATGCCTGTGCAGTACATCCTTGGGGACTGGGATTGTTGCTGGCTCAATCTGAAGATGACACCCCCAGTGTTCATTCCTCGACCAGAGACAGAGGTAAGCATGCCACTGGAACAGGACACTCAGGGAATGAGGGCAGGAGTCAGACCAGTGTTGCTCTGAGATTTCCTCTAGGGGACTCTAGGGACCTGTGACTGCCATTCTCAGAGGTAGAGGTGGGTCTCCTTGCTGGCTCAGCCTTTAGTCTAGATTGCAGATATGGGATTTAGATAGGGTGGACTGAAGGTCGGGGCACGTGGGAACACAAGAGGCACTGGGCTCTGAGCACGGTTGTTTCTTTGAGGATACTCAAACCCAGGAATATTACTGAGATGGATCAGTCCTTTTCTCCTTCCCAAGAGAGAGGAACTTGGAGCCCTCCAGTCTTCATTCCTTGGCTGAGAAATTCATTCAATCCAATATCCTTTGGTTGGATAACTAGATCTCACCTGACTGCCCACTGTCAAGGCAGGACAGTGAGAGATCTTGAGTCCTTGATGAGGTCATGGGTTTCTCAGTATGAGATTGTACTTGAATGTCTTGACTTCGTGCATGGTCAGTCCCATCTAAGACGCCATGACCTCGGACATAGAATCTAGAGACTCAGAGCAGTATGGGGTCTATTCTGTGAGTCTTGAGTATTATGTGTGAGCTTTGAACTCCTGTGTGCTCACCTGCTTCCCTTTCTTGGGTGGGTTTATGCTAGAAAAAGCTTAAAACTAGGGCCTGGGTCCATCCCTTGTTTTATGCTCAAAGCTAGCACTTTACCATTTGAGCCACAACTACACTTGCAAAGTTTTTGGGTGTGTAATTGGAGATAAGAGTTCTTAATGACTTTTCTGCCAAAGGTAGCATCCAACTGCAGTCCTGAGATCTCAGTCTCCTGAGGGGATAGGATGACAGGCATAGAAAAGCCTCTTTGCCCGGGTGCCAGTGACTCATGACTGTCAACCTAAGTACTTAGGAGCTGAATCTTTGGATCATGGTTCAAAGACAGCTTGGGCAGGAAATACCCTCAGACTCTTCTCTCCAGTAAAGTACCAGAAAATCGGAAGTGGTGCTGTGGCTCAAGTAGTAGAGTGCTGAACTTGAGCTGAAGAGCTCAGGGATAGCACCCAGGCCCAGAGTTCAAGCCCCACAATCAACAAAAAGAAAGAAAAACAACTTTGCCTGTAAAGGACGGTGGAGGTGTGTTTGTATATATGTATGTGTGTGTGGGGGAGGGATTGGTAGACATTTAGGGCCCAGCTTAGTCAGAGTTTTAGATGGATTGTCCCAAAGTCTTAGTTCATGGCAGCCGATTCTTGACCACAGGTGAAGTTCTGGGTTGGATGTCGATTATCGGACCTCATTCTCCTCATGGGACAGTTGTGAGTAAATAAGTGACTAATACAGAGGGATCTCTGGAGCAGGGCCAGGCACAGAGGGAGCAGCTGTCAGATACAGTTCCCAACAATTCTGTGAGCATATGACAGGAAGTTGCCGGGAAAGAGCTCAGATGGGGTCTGTTATTAATCATGAAACAGGTGTGGGATTAAGAAATAAAACATGGACCAAGATGGCGACGGGGCAGTAGGGAAACGCCACAGCTCTCTCCAACCACAAAGAGAGTTCGAGTTCCAACGCTTAATCTCCCCAAGAGACCGACAACAACAAAAAGACAAACACTCAGAGAAAAACCAGAGGTGGAAAATAACAAAAAAAGAAAGAGAGGAAAAGAAGAATTTCAGAACAGAGAAGAACGAAGACCCCTCCCCCAACCTTTACTGGCCGCGCGGCAGTTCGCCAAGCCGCCAGCCAGCTGGCCCGGCCCGGCAAGGGCTGCCAGAGCTCCAGAGACACAGGGGGCCACTTGCAGATCACCAGGTACTGGTTCGCAGAACAGCGGATTGCCAGGAACAGAGAAACCTACCAGCCGGGATTCTCCATGAGGATCCCACCCCCACTCCTCACTCTCCACTGGAGCCGAGAGGCTCCATCCTGCCAAAGCCGCCTGGCACCAGCAGCACGACAAAGGAACCTGTCGGCAGACCACCCGCCAGATCGTGATCTCAACGACCCGGCAGGGGCCGCCCAACCCAGCCTGCAACCACCCCAACTGAACTCGGATTGCAACAACAACTGACGACCTACACCACACAGAAACAACCAGCTCCAGGGTGAGTACTTCACAGGGGAGAATGCATCCCTCAAGGGAGACCAGAGCTGTAGGGAATCCCCAGACCCTGACCTAGACTCCCTACCCCAACACCCGGACCACAGGACCCGCTAAAACTGGGAACTGTTCGAGAGCTCCACCAGCCGGTGGAGCACACTCTGCTTTCCAGGCCAGAGCAAGAGTGCCCCTGGAAGGGAGCTTAAATGCCCAAGCCA
>NW_012284965.1:0-4589 GCF_000151885.1 Dipodomys ordii | reverse complement strand
GAGCAAAAGCATTTTTGGGGTGTCTGATTGTGGGGTTTGACTCGGGCTTAGGTGCTGTCCCTCAGCTCTTGAGCTCAAGGCTAGCACTCTACCACTTGAGCCATAGCACCACTTTTGGCTTTTTTCTTTTTGCTTATGTGGTGCTGAGGAATCGAACCCAGGGCTTCATGCATGCAAGGCAAGCGCTCTACCACTGAGCCAACTTCCCAGCTTGAGCAAAAGCATTTTATTTGTGTGCATTTGTTGTTCTTTTTTCATTAATGCCCAGTATGAGCTCAGCCACAATTTTTGTTTCCTCTTTCACTGTTTCATGGCTCCTTTAGAGAACGTTTCATTAGATGTTCCTTTCCACCACTTTCTTCCCCTTTCCTGCAGCCCACAGTAACTGGTGGGCCTGCGTGGCTCTCTCCTAGGAGGCCTGTGTGAACCACAGACCAGCATGGATACCTGCCCTTCTGCCTTTAGCCAGAAGGCTCATGAGGCTACTGTGACCACAGCCGCATTCTTCCAGCCAGACAGTCTGCTCTGGTGTGTATAGTTGGAGCTAATTCAAAGCTGGGAATGTGTCTGCCAAGCATAATTAGGGAAGGAGGTAGGGGGAGTAGGGCAGGGGCTGTGAAATTAGGAGGGTCTGGGAATTGATGAATGGTGTGAAATGGCAATGGTTCACAACGACCAAGGATGAGAGGAGAATCGTACCCGGGGCATTGATGGTGTCCGTGGGCATCTGAGCAGGGGGCTCCGGGCCCCCAATGGTGGCATGGATTTCCTCCCAGGAAAGTGCACTGGTCGGCAGTCCTCCCTGGAGTCCTGCAGACTCCAATCTGTGTCCCTCCTGGGCTGTTTCCAGCTAGGCAATGCTAGGCAAGTGTGTTCCTCCTGCTGGAGAGTGCTTGGGATCAGGACGTGGCAGTTACCTGAGGCTCTCTGAATGCCATTTTCTATAACCTGCTGTAGGTTGTCTGGAAGGAAAAGGCGACTACTGATTTTGGAACCCATTAAGTTTGATTGGGACAAGTTAAATGCCAGCTTTCCCAGGGTTTTTTCTTGAAGCTGGAAATTTCTTCTACCGCCTGGGATTCTGGGTCAAATTAGATGGACCATTTCGGCCACCAAACAATGACGTTCAAAGCGGCACAGGCAGAGTTCCCAAGCTTGATGGTTTCCTGCTACAAACGTCATGCCTTGACTGCCTTTCTCCAGCAGCTGCTGATTCTCCTCCAGCTCTCTCTGGGGTGACCACCACAGTTGAGGATGTCTTGGGGAGCAGAGATTGTGACCTCACCATCCGCAGCCTTCCAGCTGTGAGCAGAGACAATTCCCAGCACCTGCACTGGAATCTGGGAGATTCTGAGACCCGCGATGCCTCAAGGATCCTTTCTCTGCAACATGAAACTTGGGGGCCAGATATAGTGGACCATCCTGTCTGCCCCAGGGAGTGGAGAAGAAGCCTCTTTAGCATGGTGTTCACCTCACAGCCACCTTGTTCACACCCGAGTGCAGGATGGAGTGCCACAGAACTGGTCAGTGGCTGGACAGAGATCTTTGAGAAGATAGGCATCCCAGAGGCCCTGGAATCCAGTGAGGACATCATGGCTCACGTCCTTGGAATCAAAACAGTTAAGTGCGGTGGCACTAGGAGGGTGGGAAGAGGGAGGAGGGAGAACTGTTGGAGAGCTACATCAGGTTTTGCCCCCACTAGGATGCTTACTTGAATTGGATGGGACTTTACAGTAGTATTGTCATAGACAGATGCTCATTTATTTATCCAACAAACGCTTACAGTGTGTGCCAAGTCGGGGGTGAAAGGGGGGCATACACGATGAAAGGTTCCAGTACTGGTTCCACAACACATGAAGAAATCTTGGTTGAGCTGGATACCATTGCTTCACTCCTGTCATTCTAACTACTTAGGAGGCTGAGATGGGAGGATTGAGGCTTAAGGCCCAAGCAGGAAAGCCTGTAAGACTCTTATCTCCAACTAACTACCAAAAAGAAAATGCCAGAAGTGGATGAGTGGCTCAAGCCATAGACTGTTGTCCTTGAGTAGAAAGGCTCAGGGACAGCACCCAGGCCCTGATTTTAAGGCCTAGGAGTGAAAAAAAGGAGGAAAGAGAAAGAGAGGAGGGAAGGATGGAGGGAGAAAAGGAGGAAAGGAAGGAAGAAAGGTCATGCAGATCTTGGTTTGGAGTCTCTGGATCAAGCAAGCCAACCATTCACAATCTCTGTAGGGACAGCTTCAGAGCCTAAAGCCAGTATGTAGGACCAAGCCACTGTCCCCTCAGCAACTTCATGACATCCAGAATCTGAGTGGTCACCTATTGCAGAGGGAAACAGCCTCGGGTAGACCCTAGGGCTCAGGGTGTGTCACAGAGTTTCAATCTCTCCTGGCTCACCGAGTTTATTTTCTGGTCAGATAAGAAGAAACTGTCTAAGGGCTATGAAGGTATAGGGTGAAGGACTGGCAAGGCGGGGGTAGCAAGGGATAAGAAGAAAGATGAAGAGGGAGGACAATCCCAGATCCAGTGTGTCAGGCCATTGGAGCCATGACCTCAACGGACAACCTAGACCATCAGTGATAGAATCTTCAACCCAGCCACATGGCTATTAAAAGTCCTGACACTCTGGGTTCACCGTTGACAACCTGGCTGTCATCCACTGCAGGATGCCTGTTCAGTACATCCTTGGGGACTGGGATTGTTGCTGGCTCAACCTGAAGATGACACCCCCAGTGTTCATTCCTCGACCAGAGACAGAGGTAAGCATGCCACTGGAACAGGACACTCAGGGAATGAGGGCAGGAGTCAGACCAGTGTTGCTCTGAGATTTCCTCTAGGGGACTCTAGGGACCTGTGACTGCCATTCTCAGAGGTAGAGGTGGGTCTCCTTGATGGCTCAGCCTTTAGTCTAGATTGCAGATATGGGATTTAGATAGGGTGGACTGAAGGTCGGGGCACGTGGGAACACAAGAGGCACTGGGCTCTGAGCACGGTTGTTTCTTTGAGGATACTCAAACCCAGGAATATTACTGAGATGGATCAGTCCTTTTCTCCTTCCCAAGAGAGAGGAACTTGGAGCCCTCCAGTCTTCATTCCTTGGCTGAGAAATTCATTCAATCCAATATCCTTTGGTTGGATAACTAGATCTCACCTGACTGCCCACTGTCAAGGCAGGACAGTGAGAGATCTTGAGTCCTTGATGAGATCATGGGTTTCTCAGTATGAGATTGTACTTGAATGTCTTGATTTCGTGCATGGTCAGTCCAATCTAAGACTGCCATGACCTCGGACAAAGAATCTAGAGACTCAGAGCAGTATGGGGTCTATTCTGTGAGTCTTGAGTATTATGTGTGAGCTTTGAACTCCTGTGTGCTCACCTGCTTACCTTTCTTGGGTGGGTTTATGCTAGAAAAAGTTTAAAACTAGGGCCTGGGTCCATCCCTTGTTTTATGCTCAAAGCTAGCACTTTACCATTTGAGCCACAACTACACTTGCAAAGTTTTTGGGTGTGTAATTGGAGATAAGAGTTCTCAATGACTTTTCTGCCAAAGGTAGCATCCAACTGCAGTCCTGAGATCTCAGTCTCCTGAGGGGATAGGATGACAGGCATAGAAAAGCCTCTTTGCCCGGGTGCCAGTGACTCATGGCTGTCAACCTAAGTACTTAGGAGCTGAATCTTTGGATCATGGTTCAAAGACAGCTTGTGCAGGGAAGACCCTCAGACTCTTCTCTCCAGTAAAGTACCAGAAAACCGGAAGTGGTGCTGTGGCTCAAGTAGTAGAGTGCTGAACTTGAGCTGAAGAGCTCAGGGATAGCACCCAGGCCCAGAGTTCAAGCCCCACAATCAACAAAAAGAAAGAAAAACAACTTTGCCTGTAAAGGACGGTGGAGGTGTGTTTGTATATATGTATGTGTGTGGGGGGAGGGATTGGTAGACATTTAGGGCCCAGCTCAGTCAGAGTTTTAGATGGATTGTCCCAAAGTCTTAGTTCATGGCAGCCGATTCTTGACCACAGGTGAAGTTCTGGGTTGGATGTCGATTATCAGACCTCATTCTCCTCATGGGACAGTTGTGAGTAAATAAGTGACTAATACAGAGGGATCTCTGGAGCAGGGCCAGGCACAGAGGGAGCAGCTGTCAGATACAGTTCCCAACAATTCTGTGAGCATATGACAGGAAGTTGCCGGGAAAGGGCTCAGATGGGGTCTGTTATTAATCATGAAACAGGTGTGGGATTAAGAAATAAAACATGGACCAAGATGGCGACGGGGCAGTAGGGAAACGCCACAGCTCTCTCCAACCACAAAGAGAGTTCGAGTTCCAACGCTTAATCTCCCCAAGAGACCGACAACAACAAAAAGACAAACACTCAGAGAAAAACCAGAGGTGGAAAATAACAAAAAAAGAAAGAGAGGAAAAGAAGAATTTCAGAACAGAGAAGAACGAAGACCCCTCCCCCAACCTTTACTGGCCGCGCGGCAGTTCGCCAAGCCGCCAGCCAGCTGGCCCGGCCCGGCAAGGGCTGCCAGAGCTCCAGAGACACAGGGGGCCACTTGCAGATCACCAGGTACTGGTTCGCAGAACAGCGG
>NW_012284964.1:0-3290 GCF_000151885.1 Dipodomys ordii | reverse complement strand
CCAGAGCCTCTGTCCTATACCCCCATATATCTGACAAGACCCTGGCTATAAGACAATAAAAACACTCTGTGTGTAATACCCTTTGCTGGGGAGTGTCATTTTGGTTAGGGTAGTGGGGTTCAGAAGAAAGACCCCAGACCTGACACCTCCCATTGGACATTTGTTCTTGTGACAGAGCCACGTCTTTGCTGTGGATAAGGACGAAACCTCCATCAGACTGACCCAGAACAATGCTCAAAGATAGGTAGGCTGTTGAAGTATCAACCCCATCATGTCTGCTTCCTACTCCCAACAAGGAGGTGTAGTGTGGGTGGCCCAGCCTTGGGCCTAAGGTATTATAAATGGATGGTGGCGGTCAGGAGGACATGGCTCCCACCCATCATCCTGGCTCTCTGGGAGGGTGAGGTCTGATGGTTATGACTCAGAGCAACTGGGCAGGAAAGTACATGAGATTCTTATGTATCATAAACCACCTCCCTCCCAAAAACCAAGCACAAAAATGCCAGATGTGGTGCTGTGGCTCAAGTGGTAGAGGCTCGGTCTTGAACAAAAGAATCTCAGGGATGGGGCTGGGAAGGTGGCTCAGTGGTAGAGCACTTGCCTTGCATGCCTGAAGCCCTGGGTTCAATTTCTCAGCACCACATAAGCAAAAAGAAAAAAGCCAGAAGTGGCACTGTCGCTCAAGTGGTAGAGCGCTAGCCTTGAGCTGAAGAGCTGAGGGACAGCGCCCAGGCCCAGAGTTCAGGCCCCACGACCGGACCCAAAAAAAAAAAAAGAATCTCAGGGATAATACCCAGGGCCTGAATCCAAGCCCTGGGACTAACACAATCATGAAATAAATGAACAGTGTACACCTTTTAGCTGACTACCAAGAAAGATGTATTCAGTTTTCTTGCTGGTACATGTAGCCAAAGGTAAGGGGCTCCCTTTCATGTTCCCCTAACCCTCACCTTCTCTCCTTTATTTGTCCAGGCTTAGGTTGCAGGACAGAATTCAGATCATCCCCCTGGATGTGACCTTAGGTACCCTCCCCCATTCACCTCCCTTGGGGTCAGGATACTGGATGCTCTCCCTGCTGGGAGGATGAGGCACCACAGAGATGAGGGTAGGTATCCCCAACACTCACACACATACACATATACAAAAACACAAACACCCCTAATCCAACTCAGACTAGCCTTTTCCAAAGACACTTTATCTCCTTGGATTAACTGACCTAGGAAAGGAAATTGATCCCCTGTAACTGATTATTTTAACTTGGGCTTGCGAGTTGACAGGAGATAAACAGGAGCAAACAAAAACCAAAAACCCTTTGGTGCCCGTCACCTGGGGTCCAGGCTCATGCCTGTCATCCTGGCTACTTGAGAGGCTGAGATCTGAGGATCACAGTTTGAAGCCAACCATAAGCGGGAAACCCCTGAAACTCTACTCTCCATGGAAGCACCAAAAAGCCAGAAGGGGAGCTGTGGCTCAAGTGGTAGAGCACCAGCCTTGAGATAAAACTCAGAGAGACAGCTCCCAGATCCTCAGTTCAAGCCCACAAAAGAAATGGCCCTGTCTTTTTGACCACAGATTGCCCAGGCCTAGAGCCCCCTCTCACGGAGTGTGATACAACACCTGCCCCTGGGTGGTGTATCAGGGCCTTCACAAATCTGGTGTTGGAATCCAAGGCTTCCCCTTCGTGCATTCTCAACCCACACTGGCTGGAAGTCAGAGCCTGGCAAGGCTGACACCTTGCACAGCAGAGAGGCTCCAGCTTTGCCAAGGTGACTGTAATGGTCTTCTTGGAGGCAGCACATGAAAAGGGGGTCTTGCTTAACAAGGAGGATCTGTGGGAAGCACAGAGAGCAAAGGTGCTACAGATGATGGGCAACATAGCAGAGCGTGTTCATTTCCAGCCAGGGCTGCTGGTGAGAGACTTGGTATAGATGTGCGAGACTGACCCAAGACAGGCCTGAGGGTTCACAGAAGAACAGCTATCTAGGGCTGGGATTTTGTCATAGATGTGGAGGGCTTGCTTAGCACACAGAAGAGCATGGTTTCGATTCCTAGGTACTGCATACACAGAAAAATCTGGAAGTGGCACGGTGTCTCAGGTGAAAGAGCACTCCCCTGGAGACAAAGCAAGTCAGGGACAGTGCCGGGGCCCTGAGGTCAGGCCCCAAGGCTGTCACCATAAAACAGTTCTCCCAGTGACCTTTGTGACAGGTGGATGGCTATTCCCTGAAGCTCTTAGTAGATCCATCTGTGCTTTGTGTCTCCTTTGACAGAGGGGAGCTGGACAGTCCTTATGCCTGGTCACTCCTGGGCCCACTTATCAGCAACCCTCCCAATGTCTTCCACCAGGACATGGAGCAGCTGGACCCAGAAGACCTCAGGTATTGGTTGGGTGGGACATAGGGCAGGCCCCAGAACTCCTTGTGGGTCTGATCTGCCCTGGAAGACTAGGCAATCAGGAGGAGGCAGATGGGAGCTTAGAGGGGGTTAATGATGTGGAGGGGCCCTTTAATCCCCATGGCCCCATCTAGATTCTAGCCTCCCTTTGCTTTCCCTGAGGGAGGTTAGGGGGGTGTCTAGGTGGTAGCTTTGAGAGGAGGAATAGGTGGAAATTTTGAAGGATTAGACACCTTAAACCAGTCCCTCAGCCCTGTCATACCACACCTGTCATCCTGGCCACTCAGGAGGCTGAGATCCAGAGGATCTCTTTTCCCAGCCCAGGCAGGAAATTCCCTCAGAGCCTCATCTCCAATCTCCAACCAGAAGTGGCACTGTGGCTCAAGTGGTAGAGCACTGGCCTTGAGGAAAAATCGACATCAGGGACAGTACCCAAGCCCTGAGTTCAAGCACCTCAACCAAAAAACAAAAACAAAAACAAAAAACCAAACAAGAAAGAAAGAAACCCCTTCCTTGCTTGCAAGAGATAGTGAAGTAGTAGGGTTGTTGTGGTTGTGAGACCAGATGCTGGCCTCACAGTACAGACATTTCTAATAACTCCCCAGGTTTACCCCAGTGTGAAGCCATAGCAGGGTGGGTGGTGCCTTACCAAGAACTCCAGAGGTTGTGGCTTGTCGCAGGCAGGGAGTGGGTGAATGGGACCAGGGGTGGGATGGTAGTGTCAATTGTATGCTCTCCATCCATGGAAAAATGGTTTTGGATGCTGGTGACCAAGTCTGAAGTGTTTTGTGTTTTGATGAGTTGGGTTTTTCCTTGGAATAAAAAGGTGGCTGCTGAGGAGGCTACAATGCTTGATAAGAAATGTACTCCTTATCTTGCCCATGTAACTGTAACCC
>NW_012284963.1:0-1876 GCF_000151885.1 Dipodomys ordii | reverse complement strand
CTTTATCTCCTTGGATTAACTGACATAGGAAAGGAATTTGATCCCCTGTAACTGATTATTTTAACTTGGGCTTGCTAGTTGACAGGAGATAAACAGGAGCAAACAAAAACCAAAAACCCTTTGGTGCCTGTCACCTGGGGTTCAGGCTCATGCCTGTCATCCTGGCTACTCCAGAGGCTGATATCTGAGGATCACAGTTTGAAGCCAACCAAACGGGAAAACCCATGAAACTCTACTCTCCATGGAAGCACCAAAAAGCCAGAAGTGGACCTGTGGCTCAAGTGGTAGAACACCAGCCTTGAGCAATAAAACTCAGAGAGACAGCTCCCAGATCCTCAGTTCAAGCCCACACAAAGAAATGGCCCTTTCTTTTTGCCTACAGATTGCCCAGGTCTAGAGCCCCCTCTCACGGAGTGTGATACAACACCTGCCCCTGGGTGGTGTATCAGGGCCTTCACAAATCTGGTGTTGGAATCCAAGCCTTCCCCTTCGTGCATTCTCAACCCACACTGGCTGGAAGGCAGAGCCTGGCAAGGCTGGCACCTTGCACAGCAGAGAGGCTCCAGCTTTGCCAAGGTGACTGTAAAGGTCTTCTTGGAGGCAGCACTTGAAAAGGGGGTCTTGCTTAATAAGGAGGATCTGTAGGAAGCACAGAGAGCAAAGGTGCTACTGATGATGGGCAACATAGCAGAGCGTGTTCATTTCCAGCCAGGGCTGCTGGTGAGAGACTTGGTATAGATGTGCAAGAATGCCCCAAGACAGGCCTGAGGGTTCACAGAAGAACAGCTATCTAGGGCTGGGATTTTGTCATAGATGTGGAAGGCTTGCTTAGCACACAGAAGAGCATGGTTTCGATTCCTAGGTACTGCATACATAGAAAAATCTGGAAGTGGCACGGTGTCTCAGGTGAAAGAGCACTCCCCTGGAGACAAAGCAAGTCAGGGACAGTGCCGGGGCCCTGAGGTCAGGCCCCAGGGCTGTCACCATAAAACAGTTCTCCCAGTGACCTTTGTGACAGGTGGATGGCTATGCCCTGAAGCTCTTAGTAGATCCATCCATGCTTTGTGTCTCCTCTGACAGAGGGGAGCTGGACAGTCCTTATGCCTGGTCACTCCTGGGCCCGCATATCAGCAATTCTCCCAATGTCTTCCACCAGGACATGGAGCAGCTGGATCCAGAAGACCTCAGGTATTGGTTGGGTGGGGCACTGGGACATAGGGCAGGCCCCAGAACTCCTTGTGGGTCTGATCTGCCCTGGAAGACTAGGCAATCAGGAGGAGGCAGATGGGAGCTTAGAGGGGGTTAATGATGTGGAGGGGCCCTTTAATCCCCATGGCCCCATCTAGATTCTAGCCTCCCTTTGCTTTCCCTGAGGGAGGTTAGGGGGGTGTCTAGGTGGTAGCTTCGAGAGGAGGAATAGGTGGAAATTTTGAAGGATTAAACACCTTAAGCCAGTCCCTCAGCCCTGTCATACCACACCTGTCATCCTGGCCACTCAGGAGGCTGAGATCCAGAGGATCTCTTTTCCCAGCCCAGGCAGGAAATTCCCTCCAGAGCCTCATCTCCAATCTCCAACCAGAAGTGGCACTGTGGCTCAAGTGGTAGAGCAGTGGCCTTGAGGAAAAATCGACATCAGGGACAGTACTCAAGCCCTGAGTTCAATCCCCTCAACCAAAAAACAAAAAAAACAAACAAACAAGAAAGAAAGAAACCCCTTCCTTGCTTGCAAGAGATAGTGAAGTAGTAGGGTTGTTGTGGTTGTGAGACCAGATGCTGGCCTCACAGTACAGCATTTCTAATAACTCCCCAGTTTTACCCCAGTGTGAAGCCATAGCAGGGTGGGTGGTGCCTTACCAAGAACTCCAAAGTTGTGGCT
>NW_012284962.1:0-4087 GCF_000151885.1 Dipodomys ordii | reverse complement strand
CACAGAGATGAGTGTAGTATCCCAACATCACACGCATACACATACAAAAAAACACAAACACCCTGAGCCAACTCAGACTAGCGTTTCCAAAGACACTTTATCTCCGTTGGATTAACTGACATAGGAAAGGAATTTGATCCCCTGTAACTGATTATTTTAACTTGGGCTTGCTAGTTGACAGGAGATAAACAGGAGCAAACAAAAACCAAAAACCCTTTGGTGCCTGTCACCTGGGGTTCAGGCTCATGCCTGTCATCCTGGCTACTCCAGAGGCTGATATCTGAGGATCACAGTTTGAAGCCAACCAAACGGGAAAACCCATGAAACTCTACTCTCCATGGAAGCACCAAAAAGCCAGAAGTGGACCTGTGGCTCAAGTGGTAGAACACCAGCCTTGAGCAATAAAACTCAGAGAGACAGCTCCCAGATCCTCAGTTCAAGCCCACACAAAGAAATGGCCCTTTCTTTTTGCCTACAGATTGCCCAGGTCTAGAGCCCCCTCTCACGGAGTGTGATACAACACCTGCCCCTGGGTGGTGTATCAGGGCCTTCACAAATCTGGTGTTGGAATCCAAGCCTTCCCCTTCGTGCATTCTCAACCCACACTGGCTGGAAGGCAGAGCCTGGCAAGGCTGGCACCTTGCACAGCAGAGAGGCTCCAGCTTTGCCAAGGTGACTGTAAAGGTCTTCTTGGAGGCAGCACTTGAAAAGGGGGTCTTGCTTAATAAGGAGGATCTGTAGGAAGCACAGAGAGCAAAGGTGCTACTGATGATGGGCAACATAGCAGAGCGTGTTCATTTCCAGCCAGGGCTGCTGGTGAGAGACTTGGTATAGATGTGCAAGAATGCCCCAAGACAGGCCTGAGGGTTCACAGAAGAACAGCTATCTAGGGCTGGGATTTTGTCATAGATGTGGAGGGCTTGCTTAGCACACATAAGAGCATGGGTTCGATTCCTAGGTACTGAATACACAGAAAAATCTGGAAGTAGCACGGTGTCTCAGGTGAAAGAGCACTCCCCTGGAGACAAAGCAAGTCAGGGACAGTGCCCAGGCCCTGAGGTCAGGCCCCAGGGGCTGACACCATAAAACAGTTCTCCCAGTGACCTTTGTGACAGGTGGATGGCTATGCCCTGAAGCTGTTAGTAGATCCATCCATGCTTTGTGTCTCCTTTGACAGAGGGGAGCTGGACAGTCCTTCTGCCTGGTCACTCCTGGGCCCGCTTATCAGCAACCCTCCCAATGTCTTCCACCAGGACATGGAGCAGCTGGCCCCAGAAGTCCTCAGGTATCGGTTTGGTGGGGCACTGGGACATAGGGCAGGCCCCAGAACTCCTTGTGGGTCTGATCTGCCCTGGAAGACCAGGCAATCAGGAGGAGGCAGATGGGAGCTTAGAGGGGGTTAATGATGTGGAGGGGCCCTTTAATCCCTATGGCCCCATCTAGATTCTAGCCTCCCTTTGCTTTCCTTGAGGGAGGTAGAGGGGTGTCTAGGTGGTAGCTTCGAGAGGAGGAATAGGTGGAAATTTTGAAGGATTAGACACCTTAAGCCAGTCCCTCAGCCCTGTCATCCCACACCTGTCATCCTGGCCACTTGGGAGGCTGAGATCCAGAGGATCTCTTTTCCCAGCCCAGGCAGGAAATTCCCTCCAGAGCCTCATCTCCAATCTCCAACCAGAAGTGGCACTGTGGCTCAAGTGGTAGAGCACTGGCCTTGAGGAAAAATCGACATCAGGGACAGTACCCAAGCCCTGAGTTCAAGCCCCTCAACCAAAAAACAAAACAAAAAGAAAAAAAAAACAAGAAAGAAAGAAACCCCTTCCTTGTTTGCAAGAGATAGTGAAGTAGTAGGGTTATTGTGGTTGTGAGACCAGTTGCTGGCCTCACAGTACAGACATTTCTAATAACTTCCCAGGTTTACCCCAGTGTGAAGCCATAGCAGGGTGGGTGGTGCCTTACCAAGAACTCCAGAGGTTGTGGCTTGTCACAGGCAGGGAGTGGGTGAATGGGAGGAGAGGTGGGATGGTAGTGTCAATTATATGCTCTCCATCCATGGAGGAATGGTTTTGGATGCTGGTGACCAAGTCTGAAGTGTAGGGTTACATGTGTTTTGTGTTTTGATGAGTTGGGTTTTCCCTTGGTTTAAGAAGGTGGCTGCAGAGGAGGCTACAATGCTTGATAAGAAATGTACTCCTTATCTTGCCCATGTAATTGTAACCCCTCTGTACAGTATTTTCACAATAAAAAAAGAAAGAAAGAAAAGAGCTGAAGAAAAAAAAAAGATGGGCGTAGCTGGGCGCTGCCAGTGGCTCATAACTGTCATCCTAGCTACTCAGGAGGCTGAGATCTGAGGATCACGGTTCAAAGCCAGCTTGGGCAGGAAAGTCTGTGAGACTTTATCTCCAATGAACCACCAAAAAATTGCATGTGTGATGTGGCTCCAGTAGTAGAGTGCACACCTTCATCTGAAGAGCTGAGGGCCTGCCGGTAGGCCCAAAGTTCAAACCCCATAACCTACAACCAAACAAAAGGTAGCTGAATTTTCTGCATAACAGTGTGTACAGTAGAAATGCCATGATGTGTTGTGAACCATTCCAGACCTGTGAGAGGCTCTGAGTTTTGTCTACAGTTGGTCTGATGATGGTAGTGCCATCATCTCTGGGGTGGAATATTCAGGGTGCTCAGAGACTTCTGAGGCTTTGGGCTACCACTGTATGTGTCTGTGTGTTTGTGTGTCTTTCGTCTGTGTGTGTCTGTGTCTGTGTATTTGGATGTAGAAGACCTGGGCCTTGAACTTAGGGTCTAGGTGAAGTTCCTATGCTTCTGTGCTCAAAGCTAGAGCTCTAACACTTGAGCTGCAGCTCCATTTCTGGCTATTTGGTGGTCCATTGGAGAGAAGAGCCTCACAGACATTTCTGTGCTGGCTGGCTTTGACCTCAGCCTCCTGAATAGCTGGGATGACAGGTGTGAGGCACCAGTGCCATATTTGTGTGTGTGTGTGTGTGTGTGTGTGTGTGTGTGTGTGTTTCCCTCATCTTTCTCTGTCTCCTTCCTGGGTGCCTGTCTGCCTCTTTCTGACCTCAGATGGTGCCCTTCCCCCACACCGACCTTGCCGTTAGCTTCCTATCAGGGTCTACAATGAGTCCTAAATTGCCAGAGACCTGAGTTCTAGCTTTTCTTTGGGGCCCAAGTCCAGCTGTCCAAATCTTTGGCTGCCTGCAGGAGATTCTGGGTCAGCTGGGCCAGCTGCAATAGAGTCTTGCCTGTCTTTGTGTGGGGAACTCAGACATGGAATGTCCTGCCTTTTTCCTCAGCTAGACCCCGGCTGCATGTCCCTCTCAGCAGGCTGGCAGTGGAGTGGGGGAAGGAGGTTGCTGGTGACTCTGGCCAACTCGAGCTTGATAGCGGACTGAAAGCCGCCCAAGCAAGGAGGATTCTGGTCTACATTGGAGGTGAGGCCAAGGTGGCTTGGAAGTATCTGTTAGTGTCTAGGAAACATCAACGTACTTTATCGCAGGCTAGTCTATCTTCCAGTCCCAGCTGGGTCTCTCCAATCTTTCTAGAGAAATCTGAATGCCCA
Organism: Dipodomys ordii; assembly: GCF_000151885.1. NCBI lineage: Eukaryota > Metazoa > Chordata > Mammalia > Rodentia > Heteromyidae > Dipodomys > Dipodomys ordii. Next base: position 510 of record NW_012284962.1, on the reverse strand, counting down.
GAATACAGAGGCACAGACTTTAGATTCCAGGGCCAGGGAATTGGGGGAGGAGAGACTGGTATGGCCAATACTTCAATGTTCTGAGGCATTAGCCTTGACCTGGGTATGCCCCCCTTGTGTACGCTCACTTCTTAACCCAAAACTGGCCAGAAACAGGCCACTTGTTGTGGTGCTGTAGAAGTGGCAGGAGTGGAAGTGAGATCTAGGATCATCAATATCTGGATTTATGGCCTGAGGGAGTGGGAGAGGGGACAAAGGTGTCTTAAAAAAAAAAAACTCTTAGAGCTGGAACTCAGGGCCTAGGCACTGAGCTTCCTTTGCTCAAATCTAACACTCTACCATTTAACCACAGCTCACATTTCATCTTTTTTAGTAGTTTAGTGGAGATAAGAGTTTCATGAACTTTCCTGCCTGAGCTGGCTTCAAACTGCCATCTTAAGAACTCAGCCTCTTGAGTAGCTAGGATTGCTTGTATGAGCCCCTGGCACCTGCTTAGGATGTGTGTGTGTG
>NW_012284961.1:0-1391 GCF_000151885.1 Dipodomys ordii | reverse complement strand
TCAGTGTGGCAGAGCTGGAGATAGTGACTTCTGTGGTCACTGCTGCAAAGAAGGAGACCAAAATGTTCTTCGAACAGCTGAATGATGTCACCCTTCAGCTCTAAGAAAAGACCAGAAGCTAAGGTGACCTGGAGCAAATGAACACAGAGTTGCAGGAGAAGCTGGAAGTGCTGTGGATACAGAGGTGCAACGTGAAGAAGAGAATATGCAAGTTCCAATAAGTGCTGGAGGGGAGTGAGGTACTGAAGAGACTACTGGACAACCAGAGCTGGCTGGTGACCACAGCGAATCTGGAGAGAGACATGTTCATGGAGGACCTGAGCATTGAGAGGTCCACATGAAAGGAGGAGGCATGGTGGCTGACCCAATGGCTGAACCAACTGACAGAGGAGAAGGAATGAGGGGCAAGGCATGTGTTAGACCTAGGGAATGAGCTGTGAGAACTGAGAAGGAAGCCGGTAAAGCCACAGCCCACCGCAGGACCATCTCAGGCCAAGTGGCATCTGCAAGCCCAGGCCTACAGCAAGCAGATGGAGTTGAAAAACCTAGAAGAACAACTTCACATCCAGGTCCAGGAAAACCAGTCTCCATCTTCAGAATGTGGAGCCTTGGAGGTTGTGAGTTCAGATGCCAGCACTCAGAAAAATTGACTCATGGAGTAAGAAGCCCATGGTGACACAGGTTTTCCTTTGCTGTGAAAGTCCTGGATGTTAGGTGTGAAGTTTCATACATAGGCAAATCTATCCTATGTAATAAATGTAATAAATAATCCATGTGTAAGAAGTCAAGGAAATAAATGGTAAATAAATGAATAGAACAAAAAAATGAATAGCTACACACACGAAGCACAATATGGAGTCAATATATGGGGCTCGATCTCAGGGCCTGGGAACAACCTGGCAGCTGATTTGGCTAGATGATGCTGTGCTGGCAGCCACCCATAAATGAATTGAGCCTTCTAAACCCTGAGTTTAGATCTCAGCACTGCCAAAAATGTAATCATGGAGTGGGAAGCCAAGCGTGACACATGATTTTCTTTTCTTTGAAAGTGCTCAGTGTCAGGTAGAATGTATAATTAGGATGCAAATCAATATGCTATGTAAGTAGAAGGTCACAAAGGTAAAAAAATGTCATAGGTGGAAGAATTGTCACTACAATTAATGATAAACAGATTGAATTAGTAATGAATCATTCTAGGATAAAATTAGATGAGCTAATTATAGGATGTGGATTAAGTTTAATTAATATTTTATTAAGTATTAACAGAATAAAAGTTGCATGGAGACATAAATAGCTAATAATTGGTAGTAGCACATGATGCATAATTTAATAATATATGGACATCTGTCTCATTCTATAAAATATTTAATTACATGCATGGGTGTATGTAC
>NW_012284960.1:0-3481 GCF_000151885.1 Dipodomys ordii | reverse complement strand
CCGGGTAGTGCACAGGTTGGCAGTCCTCCCTGGAGTCTTGCAGACTCCAATCTGTGTCCCTCCTGGGGACAATGGGCTCTTTCCAGCTGGGCAATGGTAGGCAAGTGTGTTCCCCTGCTGGAGCTTGCTTGGGATCAGGACATGGCAGTTAGCTAAGGCTCTCTGAATGCCATTTTCTGTAACCTGCTGTAGGCTGTCTGGAAGGAAAAGGGGACTACTGATTTTGAAACCCATTAAATTTGAATAGGACAAGTGAAATGCCAGCTTTCCCAGGGTTTTTTTCTTGAAGCTGGCAATTTCTACTAAAGCCTGGGATTCTGGGTCAAATTAGATGGATCATTTTGGCCACCAACAATGACGTTCAAAGCGGCAGAGGCAGAGCTCCCAAGCCAGATGGTTTCCTGATACGAACGTTGTGCCTTAACTGCCTTTCTCCAGCAGCTGCTGATTCTCCTCCAGCTCTCTCTAGGGTGACCACCACAGTTGAGGATGTCTTGGGGAGCAGAGATTGTGACCTTGCCATCTGCAGCCTACCAGCTGTGAGCAGAGACAATTCCCAGCACCTGCATAGGAATCTGGGAGATTCAGAGACCCGGGATGCCTCAAGGATCCTTTCTCTGCAACATGAAACTTGGGGTCTGGATATAGTGGACCATCCTGTCTGCCCCAGGGAGTGGAGAAGAGGCCTCTTGAACCTGGTGTTCACCTCACAGCAACCTTGTTCACACTGAGTGAGGAATGGAGTGCCACAGAGCTGGTCAGTGGCTGGACAGAGATCTTTGAGAAGAAAGGCATCCAAGAGGCCCTGGAATCCAGTGAGGACATCATGGCTCACGTCCTTGGAACCAAAACAGTTAAGTGCGGTGGCACCAGGAGGGTGGGAAGAGGGAGGAGGGAGAACTGTTGGAGAGCTACATCAGACTTTGCCCCCACCCAGGATGCTTACTTGAATTGGTTGGGACTTTGCAGTAGTATTTTCATAGACAGATGCTCATTTATTTATTCAACAAACCATTACTGCCTGTGCCAAGTCGGAGGCGTGGGGGGGCATACACGATGAAAGGCTCCAGTACTGGTTTCACAACACATGAAGAAATCTTGGTTTGAGCTGGATACCATTGCTTCACTCCCATCATCCTAACTACTTAGGAGACTGAGATGGGAGGATTGAGGCTTAAGGCCCATGCAGGAAAGCCTATAAGACTCTTATCTCCAACTAACTACCAAAAAGAAAATGCCAGAAGTGGATGAGTGGCTCAAGCCATAGATTGTTGGCCTTGAGTAGAAAGTTTCAGGGACAGCACCCAGGCTCTAATTTCAAGGCCTAGGAGTGACACAAAGAGAGGAAAGAGAAAGAGAGGAGGGAAGGATGGAGGGTAAAAAGGAGGAAAGGAAGGAAGTAGGGATCATTCAGGCCTTGGTTTGGAGTCTCTGGATCAAGGGAGCCAACAATCTCTGTGGGGACAGTTTCAGAGCCTAAAGCCAGTATGTAGGAACAAGCCACTCAGCAATTTCATGACCTCCAGAATCTGAGTGGTCCCATACTGCAGAGGGAAACAGCCTCGGGTAGACCCTAGGGCTCAGGGTGGGTCATGGAGTTTCAATCTCTCCTGGCTCACCGAGTTTATTTTCTGGTCAGATAAGAAGAAAGTGTCCAAAGGCTAGGGAGGATAGGGTGAGGGAGTGTCCAAAAGGGGGTTTCAAGGGATAAGCAGGAAGATGAAGAGGGAGGATGATCCCAGATCAGGTATGTCAGGCCATTGAAGCCATGACCTCACCTGACAACCTAGACCATCAGTGATAGAGCCTTCAACCCAGCCACATGCCTATTAAAAGTCCGGGCACTCTGGGTTCACCATTGACAACCTCGCTGTCGTCCACTGCAGGATGCCTGTGCAGTACATCCTTGGGGACCGGGACTTTTGCTGGCTCAATCTGAAGATGACACCCCCAGTGTTCATTCCTGGACCAGAGACAGAGGAAACCAGGCCACTGGCACAGGACAGCCAGGGAATGAGGGCAGGAGTCAGACGCAAGTTGCTCTGAGACTTCTTCTAGGGGACTCTAGGGACCTGTGACTGCCATTCTCAGAGGTAGAGGTGGGTCTCCTTGCTTTCTAAGGCTTTAGTCTTGATGGCAGATGTGGGATTTAGAGAGGGTGGACTGAAGGTCAAGGCTTGTGGGAACACCAGAGGTACTGGGCTCTGGGCTGGGTTGTTTCTTTGAGGATACTCACAACCCAGGAACATTCCTGAGATGGATCAGCCCTTTTCTACTTTCCCAGATAGAGGAACCAAGAGCCCTCCAGTCTGCATCCATTGGCTGAGAATTCATTCAATCCAATATCCTTTGGTTGGATAACTAGATCTCACCTGACTGCTCAGTGTCAAGGCAGGACAGTGAGAGATCTTGAGTCCTTGATGAGGTTACGGGATTCTCAGTATGAGATTGTACTTGAATGTCCTGATTTGGTGCATGGTCAGTCCCATCTCAGCCTGCCATGACCTAGGACATAGAATCTAGATACTCAGAGCAGGATGTAGTCTATTCTGTGAGTCTTGAGTATTATGTGTGAGCTTTGAGCTCCCGTGTGCTCACCTGCTCCCCTTTCTTGGGTGGGTTTATGCTAGAAAAAGCTTAAAACTAGGGCCTGGGTCCCATCCCTTGTTTTATGCTCAAAGCTAGCACTTTACCATTTGAGCCACAACTATACTTGCAATGTTTTTGGGTACGTAATTGGAGATAAGAGTTCTCAATGACTTTGCTGCCAAAGGTGGCATCCAACTGCAGTCCTCAGATCTCAGTCTCCTGAGGAGATAGGATGACAGGCATAGAAAAGCCTCTTTGGCCGGTTGCCAGTGGCTCATGGCTGTCATCCTAAGTACTCAGGAGCTGAATCTTTGGATCATGGTTCAAAGACAGCTTGGGCAGGAAAGACCCTCAGACTCTTCTCTCCAGTAAAGTACCAGAAAACCGGAAGTGGTGCTGTGGCTCTAGTAGAGTGTTGGACTTGAGCTGAATAGCTCAGGGATAGCACCCAGGCCCAGAGTTCAAGCCCCACAACCAACAAAAAGAAAGAAAGTAAAATATATTTTCCTGCAACGGACTGTGGAGGTGTGTTTGTGTTTGTGTGGGGGGGTTGGTAGACATTTAGCACCCAGCTCAGTCATCATTTTAGATGGATTGTCCCAAACTCTTAGTTCATGGCAGCGGATTCTTGACCACAGGTGAAGTTCTGGGTTGGATGTTGATCATCGGACCTCAGTCTCCTCATGGGACAGTTGTGAATAAATAAGGGACTAATACAGAGGGATCTGTGGAGCAGGGCCAGGCACAGAGGGAGCAGGTGTCACATATGGTTTTTAATAATTCTGTGAGCATATGACAGGAAGTTGCCGGGGAAAGGGCTCAGATGGGGTCTGTTATTAATCATGCAACAGGTGTGGGATTATGAAACAAAACATGGCTGTCTTTCATCATT
>NW_012284959.1:0-1601 GCF_000151885.1 Dipodomys ordii | reverse complement strand
AGGGTTTGGGCCTGATTCAGGCCTAGGGAAGAAGCCTGACTTTCTGATCTTCAAGCATAGAGATCTTCCTCTTCCCCCAGGTGCAACAGAGTTACCCAGACCCCAAGTTCAAATCCCTGGCCTTGCAGACAAAAAATAACACACATTCCAAGCCAGGGAGCTTCATTAGCATTTTTCATATTTTTTAAAGTTCACATGGCCTTTATTTGATACATTTTGATTTTATAACATGAGACTTTTTCAAAAAGGGGTTTAAACGTTTACATTTCAGCATAGCACATTGGTGTTTCCCATTTGACCATCTGCCATGAAGAGTGAGAATGAAAATGAGTACATCATTCCTCCCTAGAGGGGCAGTTGATGTTATTTCTATTTACAGTTATTTCTATAACTATAAACTCTCTGCAATTGCATCGTGTGAGTTTTCCTCAGTGCCTACCACAAAATACACTAGGGGAGTCCTCATACCCCAAAAGGTTGGGTTTCTGAATAAAAACTCACTTCTGTGAGGACAGGAGGTACTTGTAAGCATTTTGGGAATAAAGTGAATTGTAAAATGAAAAACTAAACCATTGGGACTGGGATGTAGCTCAGTAGTGGAGTACTTACCTAAGGAGCATAAGACCCTGGAAGAAAAGGAAGGCAAGTTTCCTAAAGCTCAGAAAGTTAGAATTTTATGATCTGTATGAACAAACTTCTTTCTTTCTTTCTTTCTCTTTCTTTCTTTCTTTCTTTCTTTCTTTCTTTCTTTCTTTCTTTCTTTCTTTCTTTCTTTCTTTTTTCTTTCTTTCCTTTTTTTGTCGGTGGTGGGGCTTGAGCCGCAGTGCCGTTTCCAGTTTATTGGAGATAAAAATCTCATGGACTTTTCTTTCCAATCTGGCTTTCAACCGCCATCCTCAGATCTCAGCCTCCTGAGTAGCTAGGATTATAGGCGTGAGCCACCGACGCACAGCCCATGAACAAACTTCTTATAGATTGATCCTGAGGAAAGAAACTTGGAATACACTTTGAGTATAAATAATTTATAATGCCATGGTTAAGGCAATAATTCAGAAGTATTTATTCATTGGCTAGTTTCTTAGTTTATTTAAAGATATATATATATATTTATACATTTTAATATACAAACATATGTATTATTAAAACATAGTTTTGAAGTGTACCTAAAAGCATATGTGCTCATGTAAAGTTATACAACTGCACAAGCTTGATTTTTTATTTTCAGTTTGTTGGTACCAAAAAATTAGGTGGGATGTGTGTACTGTTGTTTTGTTCTCTGTTTTTGGAGGTTTTCTCTCTGCTTTCTTCCCCTACCCACTCTCTCCGCACTTGAATTCAGCTTGCTCTTTCTTGGCTTGATTGTTCATAGCTGATTTTCTACCACTTCAGCCATACCTGTAGCCTGGCTTTTTGCCAGTTAATTGGAAATGTCGTCAGTCAGGCTTTTATGCCTGGATTGGCTTTGAAACTTCATCTTCCAGTTCTCACCTCTTGAGTAGCTGGGATTACAGATGTAAGCCACTGGGGTGCCTAGGTATGAATTTGACTTGGTAAAGTGTATTCTTTCTGTTTTTCTAAGCATGGGATTATCTACTATAGAA
>NW_012284958.1:0-3305 GCF_000151885.1 Dipodomys ordii | reverse complement strand
AAGTAGGCTAAAGACTTAAAGAGAAACTTCTCTGAAGTGGAAAGAATTGATAGCCAATAGACACATGAAGAAATGCTCAACCTCCCTAGCCATAAAAGAAATGCAAATCAAAACAACATTGAGATACCACCTCACCCAGTTAGAATGGCTATAATCAAGAACACTAATAACCACAGATGCTGGAGGGGATGTGGACAGAAGGGAACCTTACTGCATTGTTGGTGGGAGTGTAAACTTGTTCAACCACTTTGGAAAATAGTCTGGAGAATTCTCAAAAGACTCCACATAGAGCTCCCCTATGACTCAGCAATTGCACTTTTGGGCATTTACCCAAATGTTTACAAACAAGACCACACTAAAGCTACCAGCATGACTATGTTTATTGCAGCACTATTTACCATAGCTAAGATATGGAACCAACCCAGATGTCCCTTAGAAGATGAATGGATCAAGAAAATGTGGTATATATACGCAATGGAATTCTATGCCTCCATCAGAAAGAATGACATTGCCCCATTTATTAGGAAATGGAAAGACTTGGAAAAAATTATATTAAGTGAAGTAAGCCAGGCCCAAAGAAACATAGGTCCCATGGTTTCCGTTATTTGCAATATCTAGTATATGTCTGAGTCAAGCAGAAAAGGTCAGATAAGGTGATGTTAGGGAAATGAACTCCTAAGATATGTACTCAAATGTTTTTTTTTCTTTCTTGCAATTGTTTCTAACACATTTATAAGATTATTTCTTTGTTGCTTTGTATGTCCCTCCCCCTCAGGATAACCCCTGCTTTTACTGTATTTGATGTAGTTACAATTTGTGGAGGGGAAGGAGAAAAACACATCGTTTAATAAGGATACATGTGGACTCATTGCAACAATGAGATGTACAAGTCATTATGTCAAAAAGGAACTTTACAACTTTGGTGTGTGGGGGGGCGGGAGTGTCTGTTGGGGAGGTGGAGCGGGGAGGATTGTGGGGGGGGGCTGGGAGGAAGATGGGAAGGGGAAACAAAGAGGAGGCTACAATGCTTGATAAGAAATATACTTATTATCTTGCCCATGTAATTGTAACCCCTGTCCAGTATTTTCACAATAAAAAAATGGAAAATAAATGAATAAAACAGAATTACAATAAATAACCACAACAAACAGGATATGGACTGATCATCTATAAGTAAGTAGAAATCCTACCTTTACAATGTATATACATAGAATATTTCTGGGGTGGGTACTTGAATTCAGGCCTAGGGATCAGGCCTTACTTTCTTGTCTTCAAGCATAGTGAGCTTCCCCTTCATCTACAGTGCTTCAGAGTTACCCAGGCATTAAGTTCAAATTCAAAGGTAGGAGAAACGGCATGAATTGCAAGCCAGGGAGCAATTGTTTTTTCTCCTTTTTTGCTTTTTTTGCCAAGCATGGTCTTGATCTCAGGTCATGGCAACTGTGCCTCAGCTTTCATCACCATAGGCTGGGGTGCAACCGCTGGAAACACAACCTATCCTGAGATCCTATGAGCTGTGTTGGGAGAAAGCCAAGTGCATACACTGGCTGTCCCAGGAGAAGATGGAAAGGAGGAGAGTGCTGCAGGAGCTGCTGTTGCTCCTCACAGGGGAAGGCACGTACAGCAGTGTTCAGATGCCAGCACCCACAACCAGCACTGCTTCAGATGCCTCAGGGCTTGTGGTGGGTGAAATGAGGGAGGAGCAGAAAGGTTTTGAAGAATTGCAACTTGAAGACATCATGGAAACTGCCAGAGGAGAGGTCAGGGTTCCCATCCCCATAGTGGACACCCCCAAGGAGCACGTCCTGCTCCAGATGCCCCACATCCAGATCCGCCCACAGCTCCCAGGCTCAGGGGAGGAGTGCTCCCCGACTTTCTCCTGTAAACTGAAGTAGATGATGACTCTCTATGTGACATACTGACTCTCAAAAGCCTTGGCAGCCACCAGAAGTAGGTGGCCAAGTGGCTTTCTCTCAGGCCTCCATCTGCTGGGTGATGGGAAAGCTAAACTGGGGGTCAGGGAGGACAGAGGCTTCAGGGAGTTGGCCCAAACTCAAGGGGCATCTAATGGCCCAATGGTGGCCAGAAAGAGGCCCATGTTATGCTTATCACAAAGAATAAATTGTTCTCAAAGCAAAAAATAAAAGCTTCCAACAAAGATTTTTTCTTCCAGTCTTGGGGCTTGAAATTAGGGCCTGGCCACTGTCCCTGAGCTCTTTTTGATCAAGACTGTCACTCTACCAGTTGAGCCCCACCTCCCTTTCCAGCTTTTTCTGTGTGGAATAGAACCAAGGGCTTCAGGCATTCTAGGTGACCACTCTATCACTGAGCCACATTCTCAGCTAGGATGATTCTCCCCCCTCCCAAACCCATATGACCATTCCTCAGATAAATAGGAAGTAGGGGCTAGGATGAATATGAAGCACAATCTGGTTCCCCCCAAAATATTCCCCGCCCCCTCTTCCCACACCCTTAGTTGAAGTTACTCTTCTACCATTGAGGGACAAGAGGGAGAGGGGAGTCCCAAGAGAGTACCAACACCAGTGGCCCCCTGAGTCCCACATCCTCCCCCACACAAGTGGACCTCCAGATTCTGATCTTACCTACTCAATGTGAAGTCTACACTTTCTCCCCACCACTGCAAGGCTCAGGATGAAATAAAAGTCAGCCCTAGCCTCAGCCCACACCCAAGGTGGAAGCTTCTAGTCCCAGAACAACTTCCACCTCTGACTGACCCTAGTTAGGCCAGACCCACCACTCACCACTATGTTGGTGGTGATGACCTCATGGATGGATTCCAGGAAGAAGGTCTATGGCAAAGAGCAGAAGCAGCAGGGTGAGCAGGGCAGAAGGATGTGGGGTGATTGCTCTGGGATCTTTCTTGGAGCCCTCCCGTCCAGCCAGACCCATGCTGACCCAAAGCACGGACAAGGCCAGGTGGTGAGAAGAGATGGAAGCGCTCGGGACTAAAGGAGGTACTGCTTTGTCTTGGAGCACTTGATCAATTCCAATTATAATTAATTTCAATTATATTTGGCCCATGCCAATCCCAAAGACAACATGCAATGCCTCTCCTTGTTGTTGTTGGCCATGAGCGCTGTCCCTGAGCTCTTTTTCTCAAGGCTGGCACTCTACCACTTGAGCCACAATGCCACTTTTGTTTTCTGATGTTTCATGGAGGCTAAGAGTCTCACACACTGTCCTGCCCAGACTGGCTTGGCACCGTGATCCTCCAGATCTCAGCTTCCTGAGATAGCTAGGATGATAGGCATGAGCCACCAGTGCCCAGTATGTGATGCCTTTGA
>NW_012284957.1:0-2131 GCF_000151885.1 Dipodomys ordii | reverse complement strand
GGGACTAAAGGAGGTACTGCTTTGTCTTGGAGCACTTGATCAATTCCAATTATAATTAATTTCAATTATATTTGGCCCATGCCAATCCCAAAGACAACATGCAATGCCTCTCCTTGTTGTTGTTGGCCATGAGCGCTGTCCCTGAGCTCTTTTTCTCAAGGCTGGCACTCTACCACTTGAGCCACAATGCCACTTTTGTTTTCTGATGTTTCATGGAGGCTAAAAGTCTCACACACTGTCCTGCCCAGACTGGCTTGGCACCGTGATCCTCCAGATCTCAGCTTCCTGAGTAGCTAGGATGATAGGCATGAGCCACAAGTGCCCAGTATGTGATGCCTTTTGAAGGCATCTTGGCAAGTCTGTAAAGGAGCTCCAAAGGGCCTGGATAGACCATGACCCAAACAAGGAGCCTGGATGGGGTAAGGCTGATGTTCTAGCCATTCTGTTCCCCCCAAATTGAAGATGTCAGGTGCTGTTTTATGCATCAAAAACCTAGGCCAGCAGCCACCAGGCTTAGTGGGGGAAAAGTAGAGAATACCCAAAGATCGCAGTGTAGAAATCTCTGATTTTGCATGCATGTGTGTGTGTGTGTGTGTGTGTGTGTGTGTGTGTGTGTGTGTGTATGTGAACTCAGGGCCTAGGCTCTATCCCTGAGTTTTCTTGCTCAAGGCTAGTGCTGTGCCACTTGAGCCACAGCCCCACTTGCTTTTCGATGATTAATTGTAGGTGAGGGTCTAAAGGAATTTCCTATCCAGGGTGGCTTTGAAGCATGATGGGGGTCCTAGGGAAGCAAGGGTAAACACAACTCTCTGGTACAATCCCTATGGTGGGCCACTCCTGCCACCTGGTGGCCATACACAGAACACGCGGCCCAGTGCCATCATCCTCTAGAGTTCAATATGGGGAAGTGACCAGAGCCAAGCTGACTTTTGCTCACTCTGATTGCTGATGCCAGAGCAGGTCTGTTCCACCCTAGGCCAAGAGAGCTCCAGGAGGTCCGGTTTTCCAGGGACACAAAGAAGGGAGAGGTCAGCTCCAGGCTGAGCTAAGAGCCTTTGCCCATGGATACCCCAACTTGGCCTTATTTATCACCCTAAGACCTGTGAAAGAACAACCCAAAAAAACAAAATTGGCAATGTGCCTCCAAGTGGTAGAGCTCTAGCATTGAACCAAAGAGCTCAGGGACAGGGCCCACAAGCTTTGAGTTCAAGACCTCCAGCTGACCTTCCTCCATAAAACACAGGTTGTGTAAATGTGAACTAGTAAGGTTTGTGAAGTGTTACTGAAGAATGGTGATACTGAAGAAAGCACCCTAATTCTAATGTCAGCTGAACTTGTGACATACAGCTATGTGCTGAGTCCTTCACAGGGAGCTATTTGCTGGGTCCTTCCCTCATGGGGGTTTTGTGCTGAGTCCTCAAAAAAGTGCTGGTTGCTGAGTCATCACTCAATCCCTGACAAAAGTGCAGCTATGTGCTGAGCCCTTGCGAAGAGAGGGATGAGGTGAGTTTTTGAGTGCTGTGTGCTGAGTTCTTTACACTGGATGCTCTGTAATGTCCTTCAAATGGTGCTGTGTGCTGAGTGCTTCCACAGTGTGGTATGTGCTGTCCTTCAAAATTGTTCTATGTACTGAGATTTTCAAAGGGTACTGTGCACTGGGTGTTTTAAGATCTGTGCTTCATACTCAGCCCTTCAAAGGGTGCTGTGTGGACTCGTATACGTTGCCACGTGATGACTACCTGGGAAAAAAGTGCTATGTGCTGATTTCAAGTGGCATGGTCTGCACTTTGAATAAGAAGCCTGACAGCTACGACCTCAATCCTTCATAAGAGCTCCCAAACTCCAGGTCAGGCACAAAATAAATGGATGATGAGGTATAAAGAAATAAAGTACTCCCTCTGTCCTTTATGACTATAGACTTTCGATAGAGATCTTAATTATTTTTATATTAGATGCCTCATAATAGTTTTTCCAAATATTTATCAGAACAATTCTGCAAACATTTGAAGACTTCCTTGCATTGCACAATGCACTGTGCATTACGTTTCTCTGTATGCGCCATCCCTCATCATGATTAGATCTCTTCACAGGCTCACTGGTATTGTTTTCACAGGTAATTTTTTTTTCTTGC
>NW_012284956.1:0-3686 GCF_000151885.1 Dipodomys ordii | reverse complement strand
TACTGAGTTTTCAAAGGGTACTGTGCACTGGGTGTTTTACACAAGGTGCTTCATACTCAGCCTTCAAAGGGTGCTGTGTGGAGTCTTATAGGGTGCTATGTGATGAGTCCCTGGGAAAAAGTGCTATGTGCTGGTTTTTCAAAGCATGCCATGCACTGAGTCCTGTACACTGCAGGCTATGGACTCCCTCCTTCAAAGGGTGCTCTGTGCTGAGTACTCTACCCAGCATACTACATGCTGAGTCCTTCAAAGGGAGCTGTGTGCTGAGTCCTTTACACAGAGTGCTTTGTGCTATTTTTGGAAGTGCGCTATGTGCTGAGTCATCCCAAAGGGTGCTATATTCTGAGTCCTTGAGAGGTAGTTATCTCCAACAATCACACAGACACAAACACAAACACACATACACACATGAGTGTCACCATGCACCTACTTGGTGTGTGGAGTGAAGGGGAATGGAGGAGAGTCTCCTCCAGGGGTGGGGCTGAGGGGAGATTCAATCCCCAAGGCAGGTACGGGGGTGGGGGGTAGTGCTGAGCTGAGGTAAGGCTGCAATTGCCATGGTCTGAAAGCTTTAAGACCTAGTCAGGGCTGCAATTGTGGCCAGGGGTGGGGGTGGGGCCCAGGGCAAGAGGGGGCAAGACCCAGGGGCACACTTTGGTGGCAGCAATGGCCAGGGGCCCAAGGAAGCAGGGGCATGTGTGCATCAGGGCAGCAAGGCCCAGGAGAGGAGTGTGGGGCTGAGAAAGATCAGAGAGTAGAGCGAGCAGGAGCACAAGTGAAGTAGGCCCTGAGAGGAGACTCGAGCTGGGACAGCTTCTTTACAGGTTTTATTTTTGTTTTAGGGATTTAAGGAAAAAAAAAAACTTGGCTCCAACCTGCCCAGTTCTTGGAATGAAAAGAAATCCTCTAGGTCCCCCTCCCCTTAATAACTTAACCCACCTTCATTATTCTGTTAAGGACTGACAAACTAAACAGTTAGCCAGTAATCCCACTCAGGCTGGCATGCTGGAGACATCCCGAGTTTACTATAAACTCCACCTTTTTCACATGCTTATGTTAAACTCCACTAAACTCCTTTGTGTATGTTTACCTTAAGCTCCACTTTACCATTGAATTCGAGAGTCATTTAAACCAAAAGTGATAGGCTGGTTTAAACAGCCATTATGTGACAAAGTGTAACCTCACTGGCCACCTGGGGTGTGGTCTGGTATGACTGTGCAATCTTTTGGGTGTGTGAAAATCTCATTGGTCACTACCTGACCAGGCTTCACCTTGTGATTTTTGCCTTTAAAAACCTAAGCACATGGGTCGCTTGGGGTCACAGTATCAGCTCCTAAGCCTGTGCTGTGGCCCAGGCCGGTCAGTGTAGGAACCTTCTAAATAAAGTTGCTTCTTTAATAACAATTTTGTTGTGGTGGGCTCTGTAACTCCAGACGACTAGGTGGGCTTGCCTGCCTGAGTAGGGTGTCTTCCTACTGTAAGGTCTGCTCCTGGATGGCTAGCAGACTCCACCCTAGTCGCAGCAAAGTCTCCACCCAGTACCTGCATTACCTAGGCAACTGGGACACCTGGAAGAGGTCACATCTGCATCCGCTGAGGTAACATCTGAATTTGATGTGGCCACACCTTTCCCTGCCCATACCCTAGATAATGCCTAGTGCAGGCCCAGGCGCGCTCTCTGTTTCTAGCTCTCTCTATTTCTAGCTCTCTGCTCTCTTTCTCTTTTCTAGCTCTTTTCTCTCTCTTTCCTCTTTCCTTTCCCAGCCACGTGGAGTGCCAACCTTGCCTGGTCCCAGCAGGTCTACTGAATAAACCTACCCCTTACCTGAATACCACGTGAGTGCTGCTGTTCTTACTCGGCTACCTCCTTTTAAAAACCTAACACCTACTACACAAGCACCAGTGGAAACGGCTTCAGTGGCTGGCGGCTGCTCCGATCATAGTGTGGGTACTGGCCGGAAGTGGAGAGCATGCGGTGGTGAGGCAGCTATGTTTGCTGAGGTAGAGGCAGCGGCGACGGCTGACACAGGGGAGGAGGCCGCTGAGGCTGTGGAGCAGAGGCTGGGCGCAGCCCCGCCATGCGCCCACAGACGCCCCTGCCCCCTCTCAGCAGCGCTGCTTTTCAAACATGGCACTGCCGGCTCTGAACCACAGAGCCTCTTGCAGTCACCTGGCGGAGATGGCGCTCCCCTGGCATGCTTGTGGCCCTGACTTGGTCCCGGCCCCGGGTCCTCAGATGCCGGGTGCGGACCCGATCGCAGCCTACAGCTTCTTCCAGCAACACACGTGAGTGGCCACCCTGCGGGCCAGCACCCCACGACCCAACCCCCTGCGACCTCCCCACTCTACCCAACCCCCCACCCCCGCCGAGCCAGAACCCCACCTCTTGCTTCCCCTTACCCATCACGCATGCACCTCCCCCATGTGCCACAGTCTGCCCTGGCTCTGCCATAAATGCACCCCAGGGGTGGGGGGTGGAGGTGGGTGTCCACCCGGGGATCCCAACCTCATCCCTAGCGGTTAGTGTCCCAGGAAAAGGGGAGCATCAGGGATGGGTGAGGAGGGGGCACCACAGAGCCCCTAGTCTGGAGCAGTGGGAGCCACACAGCCTTGCATCTGCATCCTTTCTCTCCCTGGTGGGAACCTGGTGGCTTTCATCAAAGATGGGGAGCAGTACCCAACACCTGCCTTCTTAGGTCTTTTCCTTTTTGCTGGGGAGGGAGGTGTTGGATACAGAAGATAGCCCCTCCTTGCTGTATGAGCCCTTGTCTTCTGTGCTCAGTCACACTTTCACCTGAGGACATTCCCAGAAGAGCCCACTATAGAGGTGAGGGCACTGGGGTCAGATAGAAGGTGGGTATTTGGGAGAAAAGCACACCCCCTCTGACACACATACAACCGGACTGTACCCCCAACCCCAGCTGTCAACAGTTCTGACTGGGTGATCACATTTCCCAGATCTGCCAGCTTCTGCTAGTGCTCCCAGTCCATCTGGTCTCCTCGTCCTCCCCAAGAATCTGCCAAGTTGCCCAGAAGTATGTAGGCTGGTAGTAGGGAGTCCATCCATGTATATAGCCTTTAGGACCTCATCAAAGTCCCCAACAATGCCCCACCCCAGGTCAGACACCTCTTTGGAGGCACCATGATCCTCTGCTTTGTTTTCTGTCCAGACTCTGAGGAGCCACGTTTTTCAGGACTCCTTCACCCAGCGTCCTAGCCTAGGGTTTTGGTGAATGGGGAGTCAAGGCTGGTTGTTCCCAAGGGGAAAGGTCTGGCCCTGGAGAAAGGGGGAGACAGGGTGGTGCTGCATTATTAGAGCATTGTTCCCCTTGGGTGGTTGCCCCTGGTTCTGACAAGGGAACTCCAGTGCTTGAGCTGGTACATTGCCCAGATGAGAAACCAACAAATTCAGGAGAAGCACTGCTCTGAGTCTGTGTGTTTAGGTGTGTATGAGAGAGAGAGAGAGAGAGAGAGAGAGAGAGAGAGAGAGAGAGATCATCTTTCTCATTGTACAGTGAGCATGTCTAAAAAGAGAAAAAGCATTTTGGGGGGGGGTCCGGTTGTGAGGTCTGAACTCTGGGCCTGTGTGCTGTCACTCAGCTCTTCAGCTCAAGGCTAGCACTCTACCACTTGAGCCACAGCACCACTTCTGACTTTTTTCTTTTTGTTTATGTGGTGCTGAGTGA
>NW_012284955.1:0-2476 GCF_000151885.1 Dipodomys ordii | reverse complement strand
ATCCATCCACCCATCCATCCTCCATCCATCCATCCATCCACCCATCCACCCTCTGATCCACCCATCCATCCATCTACCCATCCGTCCACCTATCCATCCATCCACCCATCCATCTATCCACACATCCATCCACCCACCCACCCATCCATTCATCCACCCATCCATCCATCCATCCATCCACCCAAACATCCACCCATCCACCCATTCATCCTTCCATCCATCCACTCATCCATCCATCCACCCATCCATCCATCCATCCACCCATCTACCCATCTATCCACCCATCCATCCATCCACCAATCCACCCATCTATCTACCCATCCATCCATCCACCCATCCACCCATCTATCCACCCATCCATCCATCCACCCATCCATCCACCCTCCCATCCATCCACTCATCCATCCACCCACCCATCCACCCATCCATCCATCCTCCATTGAGATGAACACTTGGGTCCAAGTCACTCAACTGTGCAAATGTTAATCCCTTCCATATTCCATCAACAGCAGGACTTGGGTCCAACTCATTCAAGTGTGCAAATGTTAATCCCTTCCCTCCTTCCTCCATGGAGATGAGTTGGGTCCGTCACTCAATTGTGCAAATGTTAATCCCTTCCATCTGTCCTCCATCCAGATGAGGACTTGGGTCCAACTCACTGAAGTGTGCAAACGTTAATCCCACCCATATTGTATCAGGACTTGGGTCCAAGTCACTCAAGTGTGTAAATGTTAATCCCATCCATATTCAATCAACATCCATCCACCCACCCATCCATCCACCCATCCACCCACCCATCACCCATCCATCCATCCACCCTTCTATCCACCCATCCACCCATCTGTCTATCTGTCTGTCTGTCCATCTATGCATCCATCCCTCTGTCTATCCAGGTGTCTATCTACTCTCTGTCTGTCTGTCTGTCCATTCATGGATCCATCCATCCATCTGTCTATCCACATGTCTGTCTGTCTATCTGTCTACTATATCTATCCACCTATCTGTCTGTCTGTGTGTCTATCTATACATCTCTCTGTCTGTCCAACCATCCATCATCTATCCATCTATTCATCTATCTTATCTGTGTATCTATCTATCATCTATCCATCCGTCTGTCTGTCTATCCACCTATCAGCCTGTCTGTCCATTCTTCTGTCCATCTGTCTATCCATCCATCTGTCCATCTGTCAGTCTGTCTGTCTGTCCATCCATCCATCTATCCATCTATTATCCATCTATCCATCTGTCTGTCTGTCCATCCATCCACCCATTTGTCTATCCATCTGTCTGTCCATCCATCAACCCATTTGTCTATCCATCTATCCATCTGTCAGTCTGTCTGTCTATCCATCTATCTGTCTGTCCATCCATCTGCCCATCTGTCTATCCATCTATCCGTCTGTCAGTCTGTCCATCCATCCATCTACCTATTTATCAGTCTGTCTGTCTGTCCATCCATCCACCCATCTGTCTATCCGTCTTATCTATCCATCTTTCAGTCTGTCTGTCCATCCATCCATCCATCTATCTAGGTATCAGTCTGTCTGTCTGTCCATCGATCCATCCATCTAGCTAGCTATCAGTCTGTCTGTCTGTCCATCCATCCACCCATCTGTCTATCCGTCTATCCATGTATCAGTCTGTCTGTCTGTCCATCCTTCCGCCCATCTGTCCATCCATCTGTCAGTCTGTCTGTCTGTCCATCCATCCGCCCATCTGTCTATCCATCCATCTATCCATCTGTCAGTCTGTCTGTCTGGGTGAAGAACTCTGAAAAGGGACAAACTTTCTAGAACCATCTCCTTTCCCCGGGCCGTTGTGTGTGTGTGTGTGTGTCTGTCTGTCTGTCTGTGTGTACATCCTAGACTTCACCGGTCCATCTGCCATGACCCTTGGATTCAGAACCTTCTAGAACGTGGTGCCGTCTCCACCACCCTATCTAGGACTCGCTGCCCAGTGCTCGGGACAAGATGTCATCTGCTCATACACGTGTGTGCGTGCGTGTGTGTGCATGTGGCCCGGCCGGTCGCCCTGAGAAACGCCCTGGGTCACCATGATGATGATGATGATGATGCCCGGAGTTCACATCCTTCCTGAGTCACCATGATGATGATCATGATGATGATCATGATGATGGATGGATGGATGGATGGGTGGATGAATGGATGGATGGATGGATGGGTGGGTGGATGGACGGATGGATGGATGGATGGATGTATGGATGGTGGATGGATGGCGATTGGTCTGAATTGATGGATGGCTGGGTGGTTGCATGGTAGTCTGAATGGCATTATGGATTATTAGTCAATATCTGCCGCCTGACATGGCTAGTACCGGACCATTCAAATAAACTTTTTGAATCCTATTAAAATCTTTTAAAGTCTCTGAGAATATGGAGTATGTTTCTTTACTCGAAAAACCTGGGGCACCACTCTCTCTCCTCTCCTGCCTTTAATATTATGCCTTCTATGTTTCA
>NW_012284954.1:0-2184 GCF_000151885.1 Dipodomys ordii | reverse complement strand
TCCTCCACCCATCCATCCTCCATCCATCCATCCACCCACCCATCCACCTATCCATCCACCCATCTATTCACCCATCCATCCATCCATCCACCCATCCACCCTCTGATCCACCCATCCGTCCACCTATCCATCCATCCACCCATCCATCCATCCACCCATCCATCCATCCATCCACCCATCTACCCATCTATCCACCCATCCATCCATCCACCCATCCATCCACTCATTAATCCACCCATCCACCCATCCACCCATCCACCCATCCATCCATCCACCCATCCATCCACCCTCCCATCCATCCACTCATCCATCCACCCACCCATCCATCCATCCATCCACCCATCCATCCATCCTCCATTGAGATGAACACTTGGGTCCAAGTCACTCAACTGTGCAAATGTTAATCCCTTCCATATTCCATCAACAGCAGGACTTGGGTCCAACTCATTCAAGTGTGCAAATGTTAATCCCTTCCCTCCTTCCTCCATGGAGATGAGTTGGGTCCGTCACTCAATTGTGCAAAATGTTAATCCCTTCCGTCTGTCCTCCATCCAGATGAGGACTTGGGTCCAACTCACTGAAGTGTGCAAACGTTAATCCCACCCATATTGTATCAGGACTTGGGTCCAAGTCACTCAAGTGTGTAAATGTTAATCCCATCCATATTCAATCAACATCCATCCACCCACCCATCCATCCACCCATCCACCCACCCATCCCCCATCCATCCATCCACCCTTCTATCCACCCATCTATCCACCCGTCTATCTGTCTGTCTGTCCATCTATGCATCCATCCCTCTGTCTATCCAGGTGTCTGTCTATCTACTCTCTGTCTGTCTGTCCATTCATGGATCCATCCATCCATCTGTCTATCCACATGTCTGTCTGTCTATCTATCTACTATATCTATCCACCTATCTGTCTGTGTGTCTATCTATACATCTCTCTGTCCAACCATCCATCCATCTATCCATCTATTCATGTATCTTATCTGTGTATCTATCATCTATCCATCCGTCTGTCTGTCTATCCACATATCAGCCTGTCTGTCCATCCTTCTGTCCATCTGTCTATCCATCCATCTGTCCATCTGTCTGTCTGTCTGTCCATCCATCCATCTATCCATCTATTATCCATCTATCCATCTGTCTGTCCATCCATCCACCCATTTGTCTATCCATCTATCCATCTGTCAGTCTGTCTGTCTATCCATCTATCTGTCTGTCCATCCATCTGCCCATCTGTCTATCCATCTATCCATCTGTCAGTCTGTCCATCCATCCATCTACCCATCTATCAGTCTGTCTGTCTGTCCATCCATCCACCCATCTGTCTATCCGTCTTATCTATCCATCTTTCAGTCTGTCTGTCCATCCATCCATCCATCTATCTAGGTATCAGTCTGTCTGTCTGTCCATCGATCCATCCATCTAGCTAGCTATCAGTCTGTCTGTCTGTCCATCCATCCACCCATCTGTCTATCCGTCTATCCATGTATCAGTCTGTCTGTCTGTCCATCCTTCCGCCCATCTGTCCATCCATCTGTCAGTCTGTCTGTCTGTCCATCCATCCGCCTATCTGTCTATCCATCCATCTATCCATCTGTCAGTCTGTCTGTCTGGGTGAAGAACTCTGAAAAGGGACAAACTTTCTAGAACCATCTCCTTTCCCCGGGCCGTTTTGTGTGTGTGTGTGTGTGTGTGTGTGTGTGTGTGTGTGTCTGTCTGTCTGTCTGTCTGTCTGTGTGTACATCCTAGACTTCACCGGTCCATCTGCCATGACCCTTGGATTCAGAACCTTCTAGAACGTGGTGCCGTCTCCACCACCCTATCTAGGACTCGCTGCCCAGTGCTCAGGACAAGATGTCATCTGCTCATACACGTGTGTGCGTGCATGTGGCCCGGCCGGTCGCCCTGAGAAACGCCCTGGGTCACCATGATGATGATGATGATGATGCCCGGAGTTCACATCCTTCCTGGGTCACCATGATGATGATCATGATGATGATCATGATGATGGATGGATGGATGGATGGGTGGATGAATGGATGGATGGATGGATGGATGGATTGACTCATGTCTATAACCCATATATTGTAATGAACTTCGACCACAAAATATAGGAGAATTGTTCTTGGAATGGCAAAAAAATAATACTGGAACTCAAATATGTAATTCAAACT
>NW_012284953.1:0-2756 GCF_000151885.1 Dipodomys ordii | reverse complement strand
ACCCTTCTATCCACCCATCTATCCACCCGTCTATCTGTCTCTCTGTCCATCTATGCATCCATCCCTCTGTCTATCCAGGTGTCTGTCTATCTACTCTCTGTCTGTCTGTCCATTCATGGATCCATCCATCCATCTGTCTATCCACATGTCTGTCTGTCTATCTATCTACTATATCTATCCACCTATCTGTCTGTCTGTGTGTCTATCTATACATCTCTCTGTCCAACCATCCATCCATCTATCCATCTATTCATGTATCTTATCTGTGTATCTATCATCTATCCATCCGTCTGTCTGTCTATCCACATATCAGCCTGTCTGTCCATCCTTCTGTCCATTTGTCTATCCATCCATCTGTCCATCTGTCAGTCTGTCTGTCTGTCCATCCATCCATCTATCCATCTATTATCCATCTATCCATCTGTCTGTCCATCCATCTGCCCATCTGTCTATCCATCTATCCATCTGTCAGTCTGTCTGTCTATCCATCTATCTGTCTGTCCATCCATCTGCCCATCTGTCTATCCATCTATCCATCTGTCAGTCTGTCCATCCATCCATCTACCCATCTATCAGTCTGTCTGTCTGTCCATCGATCCATCCATCTAGCTAGCTATCAGTCTGTCTGTCTGTCCATCCATCCACCCATCTGTCTATCCGTCTATCCATGTATCAGTCTGTTTGTCTGTCCATCCTTCCGCCCATCTGTCCATCCATCTGTCAGTCTGTCTGTCTGTCCATCCATCCGCCCATCTGTCTATCCATCCATCTATCCATCTGTCAGTCTGTCTGTCTGGGTGAAGAACTCTGAAAAGGGACAAACTTTCTAGAACCATCTCCTTTCCCCGGGCCGTTGTGTGTGTGTGTGTGTGTGTCTGTCTGTCTGTCTGTCTGTGTGTACATCCTAGACTTCACCGGTCCATCTGCCATGACCGTTGGATTCAGAACCTTCTAGAACGCGGTGCCGTCTCCACCACCCTATCTAGGACTCGCTGCCCAGTACTCGGGACAAGATGTCATCTGCTCATACACGTGTGTGCGTGCGTGTGCGTGCATGTGGCCCAGCCGGTCGCCCTGGGAAACGCCCTGGGTCACCATGATGATGATGATGATGATGCCCGGAGTTCACATCCTTCCTGGGTCACGATGATGATGATGATGATGATGATGATGATGATGATGAATGGATGGATGGATGGATGGGTGGATGAATGGATGGATGGATGGATGGATGGATGGTGGTGGATGGATGGATGGTGGATGGATGGATGGATGGATGGATGGATGGATGGATGGATGGATGGATGGTGGATGGATGGTTGATGGATGGTCAATGGATGGATCGATGGATGGATGGATGGATGGATAGATGAGTGGATGGGTGGGTGGGTGGATGGATGGATGGATGAATGGATGGATGGGTGGATGGATGAATGGATGGATGGGTGGCTGGCTGGGTAGATGGATGGATGATGGGTGGGTGGGTGGATGGATGAGTAGATGGATGGATGGATGGATGGATGGGTAGGTGGATGGATGGGTGGCTGGCTGGGTAGATGGATTGATTGATGGATTGATGGATGGGTGGATGGATTGGTGGATGGGTGGATGGATGGATGGATGGATGGATAGATAGATGGATGGGTGGATGGATGGGTGGCTGGATGGATGGATGGATGGATAGATAGATGGATGGGTGGATGGATGGGTGGATGGGTAGATGGATGGATGGATGGGTGGATGGATGGATTTGTGGATTTCCCCCCTAGGCCACCAAAGACCTAAGGTCTTCTCCTCCTGTCTCTCTGTCTCCAGGTGCAGAGAAGTTGATCCTCCACCTGCAGAAGCACAGCATCCCCTTCGCCCTGGCCACCAGCTCAGGGACTGAGTCCTACCAGGCCAAGACCAGCGCACACCGGGAGCTGTTCGGTGCCTTTCACCACGTGGTGCTGGGTGATGACCCCGAGGTCAAGGCCAGCAAGCCCGCCCCGGACATCTTCCTGGCCTGCGCCCGCAGGTTCTCCGGACATCTTCCTGGCCTGCACCCGCAGGTTCTCTCCTCATTCCTCCCCCCCCCCCCGTCAACCAGGTAAACTTAGGCCTCGGGCCTCGGGTCCACTGCATGGACCACACACAGAGAGACACACAGACAGACACATGGACGGATACACAGATACACAGACCAGACAGACAGACAGCCAGACATAGAGACACACAGATAGACGCAGAGACGGACACAGAGACACAGATAGACACATGGACAAACCAGACAGACATGCAGACAGACAGACAGACAGATAGACACACAGACCGACAGGCAGACAAACCAGATAGAGACACAGACACAGAGACAGACTCATAGACAGACAGACAGAAAGACCACAGAGACACAGACAGACAGACACACTGATAGACACACAGACAGACAGATAGACACAGACAGACACACAGATACACAGACCAGGCAGACAGACAGACAGACAGAGCACAGACAGACACACACCGATAGACAGACAGAGAGATAGACATACACACGCAGACAGACACACAGACAGACAGACTACAGAGACACACAAATAGACATATAGACAGACAGACGGATACAGAGACAGACACATACAGATAGACAGACACAGAGACACATGGGCCAGACACAGACAGACAGACATAAGAGTCCAGACAGACAGATACACAGAACAGACCAGACAGACCGACCACAGAGACACAGACAGACAGATATAGGGACAGACAGACAC
>NW_012284952.1:0-5689 GCF_000151885.1 Dipodomys ordii | reverse complement strand
ACCCATCCATCCATCCATCCACCCATCCATCCATCCATTTCACTCATCCATCCACCCACCCATCCACCAATCCATCCATCCTCCATTGAGATGAACACTTGGGTCCAAGTCACTCAACTGTGCAAATGTTAATCCCTTCCATATTCCATCAGCAGCAGGACTTGGGTCCAACTCATTCAAGTGTGCAAATGTTAATCCCTTCTGTCTGTCCTCCATCCAGATGAGGACTTGGGTCCAACTCACTGAAGTGTGCAAACGTTAATCCCACCCATATTGTATCAGGACTTGGGTCCAAGTCACTCAAGTGTGTAAATGTTAATCCCATCCATATTCAATCAACATCCATCCACCCACCCATCCATCCACCCATCCACCCACCCATCCCCCATCCATCCATCCACCCTTCTATCCACCCATCTATCCACCCGTCTATCTGTCTCTCTGTCCATCTATGCATCCATCCCTCTGTCTATCCAGGTGTCTGTCTATCTACTCTCTGTCTGTCTGTCCATTCATGGATCCATCCATCCATCTGTCTATCCACATGTCTGTCTGTCTATCTATCTACTATATCTATCCACCTATCTGTCTGTCTGTGTGTCTATCTATACATCTCTCTGTCCAACCATCCATCCATCTATCCATCTATTCATGTATCTTATCTGTGTATCTATCATCTATCCATCCGTCTGTCTGTCTATCCACATATCAGCCTGTCTGTCCATCCTTCTGTCCATTTGTCTATCCATCCATCTGTCCATCTGTCAGTCTGTCTGTCTGTCCATCCATCCATCTATCCATCTATTATCCATCTATCCATCTGTCTGTCCATCCATCTGCCCATCTGTCTATCTGTCTATCCATCTGTCAGTCTGTCTGTCTATCCATCTATCTGTCTGTCCATCCATCTGCCCATCTGTCTATCCATCTATCCATCTGTCAGTCTGTCCATCCATCCATCTACCCATCTATCAGTCTGTCTGTCTGTCCATCCATCCACCCATCTGTCTATCCATCTTATCTATCCATCTTTCAGTCTGTCTGTCCATCCATCCATCCATCTATCTAGGTATCAGTCTGTCTGTCTGTCCATCGATCCATCCATCTAGCTAGCTATCAGTCTGTCTGTCTGTCCATCCATCCACCCATCTGTCTATCCGTCTATCCATGTATCAGTCTGTCTGTCTGTCCATCCTTCCGCCCATCTGTCCATCCATCTGTCAGTCTGTCTGTCTGTCCATCCATCCGCCTATCTGTCTATCCATCCATCTATCCATCTGTCAGTCTGTCTGTCTGGGTGAAGAACTCTGAAAAGGGACAAACTTTCTAGAACCATCTCCTTTCCCCGGGCCGTTTTGTGTGTGTGTGTGTGTGTGTGTGTGTGTGTGTGTGTGTACATCCTAGACTTCACCGGTCCATCTGCCATGACCCTTGGATTCAGAACCTTCTAGAACGCGGTGCCGTCTCCACCACCCTATCTAGGACTCGCTGCCCAGTGCTCGGGACAAGATGTCATCTGCTCATACACGTGTGTGCGTGCGTGTGTGTGCATGTGGCCCAGCCGGTCGCCCTGGGAAACGCCCTGGGTCACCATGATGATGATGATGATGATGCCCGGAGTTCACATCCTTCCTGGGTCACGATGATGATGATGATGATGATGATGATGATGATGGATGGATGGATGGATGGGTGGATGAATGGATGGATGGATGGATGGGTGGGTGGATGGATGGATGGGTGGATGGATGGATGGATGGATGGATGGATGGATGGTGGATGGATGGGTTGATGGATGGGTCAATGGATGGATCGATGGATGGATGGATCGATGGATAGATGAGTAGATGGGTGGGTGGGTGGATGGATGGATGGATGAATGGATGGATGGGTGGATGGATGAATGGATGGATGGGTGGCTGGCTGGGTAGATGGATGGATGATGGGTGGGTGGGTGGATGGATGAGTAGATGGATGGATGGATGGATGGATGGGTAGGTGGATGGATGGGTGGCTGGCTGGGTAGATGGATTGATTGATGGATTGATGGATGGGTGGATGGATTGGTGGATGGGTGGATGGATGGATGGATGGATGGATAGATAGATGGATGGGTGGATGGATGGGTGGCTGGATGGATGGATGGATGGATAGATAGATGGATGGGTGGATGGATGGGTGGATGGGTAGATGGATGGAAGGATGGGTGGATGGATGGATTTGTGGATTTCCCCCCTAGGCCACCAAAGACCTAAGGTCTTCTCCTCCTGTCTCTCTGTCTCCAGGTGCAGAGAAGTTGATCCTCCACCTGCAGAAGCACAGCATCCCCTTCGCCCTGGCCACCAGCTCAGGGACTGAGTCCTACCAGGCCAAGACCAGTGCACACCGGGAGCTGTTCGGTGCCTTTCACCACGTGGTGCTGGGTGATGACCCCGAGGTCAAGGCCAGCAAGCCCGCCCCAGACATCTTCCTGGCCTGCGCCCGCAGCTTCTCCGGACATCTTCCTGGCCTGCACCTGCAGGTTCTCTCCTCATTCCCCCACCCCCACGTCAACCAGGTAAACCGAGGCCTCGGGCCTTGGGTCCACTGCATGGACCACACACAGAGAGACACACAGACAGACAGACATGGACGGATACACAGATACACAGACCAGACAGACAGACAGACAGACAGACACAGAGACACACAGATAGACACAGAGACGGACACAGAGACACAGATAGACACATGGACAAACCAGACAGACATGCAGACAGACAGACAGACAGATAGACACACAGACCGACAGGCAGACAAACCAGATAGAGACACAGACACAGAGACAGACTCATAGACAGACAGACAGACCACAGAGACACGGACAGACAGACACTCTGATAGACAGACAGACACACTGACAGAGAGATAGACACACAGACACAGAGACCAGACAGACACAAGAGACGGGACAGACACACAGATTCACAGACCTACCAGACAGACCACAGAGACACAGACAGACAGACACACTGATAGACACACAGACAGACAGATAGACACAGACAGACGCACAGATACACAGACCAAGCAGACAGACAGACAGACAGAGCACAGAGACACGGACAGACAGACACACACCGATAGACAGAGAGATAGACATACATGCGCAGACAGACACACAGACAGACAGACTACAGAGACACACAAATAGACATATAGACAGACAGACGGATACAGAGACAGACACACACAGATAGACAGACACAGAGACACATGGCCAGACACACATAGACACACAGACAGAGACAGACAGACAGACATAAGAGTCCAGACAGACAGATACACAGAACAGAACAGACAGACCGACCACAGAGACACAGACAGACAGATATAGGGACAGACAGACACACAGAGACAGACAGAGAGACACGGACAAACACACAATCACACAGACGGATGGACGGATGGAGAGACGGATGGACAGACGGCCCCAGGGGAACAGGGAGGGAGACTCCTTGGCACAGTGCTCACCTGGCCCACACCAGGCCCTGGGTGGGGGAGGCCTCGAAATCACACAGAGAACATGCCAGTAGGCACGCCGTGGCTCAACGGTCATCTTCCCTCCTTCCTTCCCTCCTTCCCTCCTTCCTTCCCTACTTCCCTCCCTCCTTCCTTCCCTCCCTCCTTCCTTCCCTACTTCCTTCCTTCCCTACTTCCTTCCTTCCCTCCCTCCTTCCTTCCCTCCCTCCTTCCCTCTCTCCTTCCTTCCCTCCTTCCTTCCCTCCTTCTTTCCCTCCTTCCCTCCCTCCTTCCTTCTTTCCCTCCATCCTTCTTTCCTTCCCTCCCTCCTTCCTTGCTTCCCTCCATCCTTCTTTCCTTCCCTCCTTCCTTCCTTCCTTCCCTCCTTCCTTCTTGTTCCTTCCCTCCATCCTTCCTTTTCATCCTTCCTTCCTTCCCTCCTTCCTTCCTTCCCTCCTTCCCTCCTTCCTTCTTTCCTTCCTTCCTTCCCCCCTTCCTTCCCTCCAACACTGGGGACCCGGCCCACCCCCCGGCCGACCTCTCACTCCACGTGTCTCTCTCGCCCTCTGACCCCGCAGTGCCTGGTGCTGGAGGACACGCCCCACGGCATGGCGGTCGCCCGGGCAGCGGGGATGCAGGTGGTCATGGTGCCCAGCGTCCAGCTCGACCCCGAACTCAACGGCCGGGGCCACCCTGCTGCTGCCCTCCTTGGGTGACATACAACCCAAGCTCTTCGGCCTGCCCGCCTTCAACTGACCTGCGGACGGACAGACAGACAGACAGAAGGACACTGGACACAAGGCCAAGACCTGACCCATCCCAGGGCCTCCCTGACCTCTGGAAATAAAGGGAATGAACACAGGAAGTGCCTCACTGAGTTACGAGTGGATGGATGGATGGATGGGTGGGTGGATGGATGGATGGGTGGGTGGATGGATGGATGGATGGATGGGTGGATGGATGGATGGATGGATGGATGGATGGGGATGGGTGGGTGGATGGGTGGATGGATGGGTGGATGGATGGATGGGTGGATGGATGGATGGATGGGTGGATGGGTGGGTGGATGGATGGATGGGTGGATGGATGGGTGGATGGGTGGACCGGTGGATGGGTGGACGGATGGATAGATGGATGGGTGGATGGGTGGATGGGTGGACAGTGGATGGGTGATGGGTAGATGGGTGGATGGATGGATGGATGGGTGGATGGGTTGATGGATGGATGGATGGATGGATGGATGGATGGATGGATGGATGGATGGAGGGGTGGGTGGATGGGTGGATGGACGCATGGGTGAATGGATGGATGGGTGGGTGGATGGGTGGATTAATGAGTGGATGGATGGGTGGATGGATGGGTGGATGGATGGATGGATGGATGGATGGATGGGTGGGTGGATGGATGGGTGGATGATTGGATGGATGGGTGGATGGTTGGATGGATGGGTGGGTGGATGGGTGGATGGATGGGTGGATGGATGGGTGGATGGATGGGTGGGTGGATGGATGGTTGTTATATCCTGCCCAGGCCCCTCCTCTCCCCCTCTGCCTGTGGGATTTGTTCCATTTTGTTTTGTGTCCTCTGGTGCTGCAGACGGTGGGTGATCTGCCTTGGGTCTAAAAATATCAGGCTGTGCTGAGAATAGCTCAGTCTCTCGCTCTTCAAGGCCAGGGTGGGGCTGAGGGCTGGGAATCAACTGGGTCAAGGTGAGAATAAGAGCAATAACAGTATTAACAACAACAATGACATGAATAACAATAGCAATAATAACAACAATCATAGTATGAGTAACAATAACAGCGATCATAACTATAACAATAACAATCACACATCATCCATAACAAGGACAGTAACAATGGGAACAACAACAATCACAGCAATCATAGCAATAACAATAATAATAGCCATTATAACAACCAAATAACAATAACAATGACATTAATAAGAGTAACAATAACAATAGAAGCAATAATAGCAATAACCAGAGTAATAGTAGCCATAATAACAATAACTATAAAAATAACAATAATAAGTTCAATAACATCGATAATGATAACAGTAACAATAACAGTAACAATAGCAATAATAACAATAACAGTAACAGTAATAACAATTACAGCAAGAATCACAATAACAGCAAAACAATAGTGATAAGAACAAAGACAACATCAACCACCATGACAGT
>NW_012284951.1:2500-4977 GCF_000151885.1 Dipodomys ordii | reverse complement strand
TTTGTGGATTTCCCCCCTAGGCCACCAAAGACCTAAGGTTTTTCTCCTCCTGTCTCTCTGTCTCCAGGTGCAGAGAAGTTGATCCTCCACCTGCAGAAGCACAGCATCCCCTTCGCCCTGGCCACCAGCTCAGGGACTGAGTCCTACCAGGCCAAGACCAGCGCACACCGGGAGCTGTTCGGTGCCTTTCACCACGTGGTGCTGGGTGATGACCCCGAGGTCAAGGCCAGCAAGCCCGCCCCGGACATCTTCCTGGCCTGCGCCCGCAGGTTCTCTGGACATCTTCCTGGCCTGCACCCGCAGGTTCTCTCCTCATTCCTCCCCCCCCCCCCCGTCAACCAGGTAAACTTAGGCCTCGGGCCTCGGGTCCACTGCATGGACCACACACAGAGAGACACACAGACAGACACATGGACGGATACACAGATACACAGACCAGACAGACAGACAGCCAGACATAGAGACACACAGATAGACGCAGAGACGGACACAGAGACACAGATAGACACATGGACAAACCAGACAGACATGCAGACAGACAGACAGACAGATAGACACACAGACCGACAGGCAGACAAACCAGATAGAGACACAGACACAGAGACAGACTCATAGACAGACAGACAGAAAGACCACAGAGACACGGACAGACAGACACACTCCGATAGACAGACAGACACACTGACAGAGAGATAGACACACAGACACACAGACACAGAGACCAGACAGATAGACAGACAGACAGACACAAGAGACGGGACAGACACACAGATTCACAGACCTACCAGACAGACCACAGAGACACAGACAGACAGACACACTGATAGACACACAGACAGACAGATAGACACAGACAGACACACAGATACACAGACCAGGCAGACAGACAGACAGACAGAGCACAGACAGACACACACCGATAGACAGACAGAGAGATAGACATACACACGCAGACAGACACACAGACAGACAGACTACAGAGACACACAAATAGACATATAGACAGACAGACGGATACAGAGACAGACACACACAGATAGACAGACACAGAGACACATGGCCAGACACAGACAGACAGACATAAGAGTCCAGACAGACAGATACACAGAACAGACCAGACAGACCGACCACAGAGACACAGACAGACAGATATAGGGACAGACAGACACACAGAGACAGACAGACAGACACGGACAGACACACAATCACACAGACGGATGGACGGATGGAGAGACGGATGGACAGACGGCCCCAGGGGAACAGGGAGGGAGACTCCTTGGCACAGTGCTCACCTGGCCCACACCAGGCCCTGGGTGGGGGAGGCCTCGAAGTCACACACAGAACATGCCAGTAGGCACACCGTGGCTCAACGGTCATCTTCCCTCCTTCCTTCCTTCCCTCCTTCCTTCCTTCCCTCCTTCCTTCCTTCCTTCCCTACTTCCTTCACTCCTTCCTTCCTTCCCTCCCTCCTTCCTTCCCTCCCTCCTTCCTTCCCTCCCTCCTTCCTTCCCTCCTTCCTTCCCTCTCTCCTTCCTTCCCTCCTTCCTTCCCTCCTTCTTTCCCTCCTTCCTTCTTTCCCTCCATCCTTCTTTCCTTCCCTCCCTCCTTCCTTGCTTCCCTCCATCCTTCTTTCCTTCCCTCCTTCCTTCCTTCCTTCCCTCCTTCCTTCTTGTTCCTTCCCTCCATCCTTCCTTTTCATCCTTCCTTCCTTCCCTCCTTCCTTCCTTCCCTCCTTCCTTCTTTCCTTCCTTCCTTCCCCCCTTCCTTCCCTCCAACACTGGGGACCCGGCCCACCCCCAGGCCGACCTCTCACTCCGCGTGTCTCTCTCGCCCTCTGACCCCGCAGTGCCTGGTGCTGGAGGACATGCCCCACGGCATGGCGGTCGCCCCGGCAGCGGGGATGCAGGTGGTCATGGTGCCCAGCGTCCAGCTCGACCCCAAACTCAATGGCCGGGGCCACCCTGCTGCTGCCCTCCTTGGGTGACATACAACCCGAGCTCTTCGGCCTGCCCACCTTCAACTGACCTACGGACAGACAGACAGACAGAAGGACACTGGACACAAGGCCAAGACCTGACCCATCCCAGGGCCTCCCTGATCTCTGGAAATAAAGGGAATGAACACAGGAAGTGCCTCACTGAGTCACGAGTGGATGGATGGATGGATGGATGGGTGGGTGGATGGATGGATGGATGGATGGATGGATGGGTGGATGGATGGATGGATGGATGGGTAAATGCATGGGTGGATGGAAGGGATGGATGGGTGGATGGGTGGATGGATGGGTGGATGGATGGATGGATGGGTGGATGGATGGATGGATGGATGGGTGGATGGGTGGGTGGATGGATGGATGGGTGGATGGGTGGACGGATGGATAGATGGATGGGTGGATGGGTGGGTTGATGGATGGATGGGTGGATGGATGGGTGGATGGGTGGACGGTGGATGGGTGATGGGTAGATGGGTGGATGGAT
>NW_012284950.1:0-3498 GCF_000151885.1 Dipodomys ordii | reverse complement strand
GGGTAGATGGATGGATGGATGGGTGGATGGATGGATTTGTCGTGTATTTCCCCCCAGGCCACCAAAGACCTAAGGTCTTCTCCTCCTGTCTCTCTGTCTCCAGGTGCAGAGAAGTTGATCCTCCACCTGCAGAAGCACAGCATCCCCTTCGCCCTGGCCACCAGCTCAGGGACTGAGTCCTACCAGGAGCTGTTCGGTGCCTTTCACCACGTGGTGCTGGGTGATGACCCCGAGGTCAAGGCCAGCAAGCCCGCCCCGGACATCTTCCTGGCCTGCGCCCGCAGGTTCTCCAGACATCTTCCTGGCCTGCACCTGCAGGTTCTCTCCTCATTCCCCCACCCCCATATCAACCAGGTAAACCGAGGCCTCGGGCCTTGGGTCCACTGCATGGACCACACACAGAGAGACACACAGACAGACAGACATGGACGGATACACAGATACACAGACCAGACAGACAGACAGACAGACACAGAGACACACAGATAGACGCAGAGACGGACACAGAGACACAGATAGACACATGGACAAACCAGACAGACATGCAGACAGACAGACAGACAGATAGACACACAGACCGACAGGCAGACAAACCAGATAGAGACACAGACACAGAGACAGACTCATAGACAGACAGACAGACCACAGAGACACGGACAGACAGACACTCTGATAGACAGACAGACACACTGACAGAGAGATAGACACACAGACACAGAGACCAGACAGACAGACACAAGAGACGGGACAGACACACAGATTCACAGACCTACCAGACAGACCACAGAGACACAGACAGACAGACACACTGATAGACACACAGACAGACAGATAGACACAGACAGACGCACAGATACACAGACCAGGCAGACAGACAGACAGACAGAGCACAGAGACATGGACAGACAGACACACACCGATAGACAGACAGAGAGATAGACATACATACGCAGACAGACACACAGACAGACAGACTACAGAGACACACAAATAGACATATAGACAGACAGACGGATACAGAGACAGACACACACAGATAGACAGACACAGAGACACATGGCCAGACACACACAGACACACAGACAGAGACAGACAGACAGACATAAGAGTCCAGACAGACAGATACACAGAACAGACCAGACAGACCGACCACAGAGACACAGACAGACAGATATAGGGACAGACAGACACACAGAGACAGACAGAGAGACACGGACAAACACACAATCACACAGACGGATGGACGGATGGAGAGACGGATGGACAGACGGCCCCAGGGGAACAGGGAGGGAGACTCCTTGGCACAGTGCTCACCTGGCCCACACCAGGCCCTGGGTGGGGGAGGCCTCGAAATCACACAGAGAACATGCCAGTAGGCACGCCGTGGCTCAACGGTCATCTTCCCTCCTTCCTTCCCTCCTTCCCTCCTTCCTTCCCTACTTCCCTCCCTCCTTCCTTCCCTCCCTCCTTCCTTCCCTCCCTCCTTCCTTCCCTACTTCCTTCCTTCCCTCCTTCCTTCCTTCCCTCCCTCCTTCCTTCTCTCCTTCCTTCCCTCTCTCCTTCCTTCCCTCCTTCCTTCCCTCCTTCTTTCCCTCCTTCCCTCCCTCCTTCCTTCTTTCCCTCCATCCTTCTTTCCTTCCCTCCCTCCTTCCTTGCTTCCCTCCATCCTTCTTTCCTTCCCTCCTTCCTTCCTTCCGTCCCTCCTTCCTTCTTGTTCCTTCCCTCCATCCTTCCTTTTCATCCTTCCTTCCTTCCCTCCTTCCTTCCTTCCCTCCTTCCCTCCTTCCTTCTTTCCTTCCTTCCTTCCCCCCTTCCTTCCCTCCAACACTGGGGACCCGGCCCACCCCCCGGCCGACCTCTCACTCCGCGTGTCTCTCTCGCCCTCTGACCCCGCAGTGCCTGGTGCTGGAGGACACACCCCACGGCATGGCGGTCGCCCGGGCAGCGGGGATGCAGGTGGTCATGGTGCCCAGCGTCCAGCTCGACCCCGAACTCAACAGCCGGGGCCACCCTGCTGCTGCCCTCCTTGGGTGACATACAACCCGAGCTCTTCGGCCTGCCCGCCTTCAACTGACCTGCGGACAGACAGACAGACAGACAGAAGGACACTGGACACAAGGCCAAGACCTGACCCATCCCAGGGCCTCCATGACCTCTGGAAATAAAGGGAATGAACACAGGAAGTGCCTCACTGAGTCACGAGTGGATGGATGGATGGATGGGTGGGTGGATGGATGGATGGATAGGTGGGTGGATGGATGGATGGATGGATGGGTGGATGGATGGATGGATGGATGGATGGGGATGGGTGGGTGGATGGGTGGATGGATGGGTGGATGGATGGATGGATGGGTAGATGGGTGGGTGGATGGATGGATGGGTGGATGGATGGGTGGATGGGTGGACCGGTGGATGGGTGGACGGATGGATAGATGGATGGGTGGATGGGTGGGTGGATGGATGGGTGGATGGGTGGACGGTGGATGGGTGATGGGTAGATGGGTGGATGGATGGATGGATAGGTGGATGGGTTGATGGATGGATGGATGGATGGATGGATGGATGGAGGGGTGGGTGGATGGGTGGATGGATGCATGGGTGAATGGATGGATGGGTGGGTGGATGGGTGGATTAATGAGTGGATGGATGGGTGGATGGATGGGTGGATGATTGGATGGACAGATGGATGGATGGGTGGGTGGATGGATGGGTGGATGATTGGATGGATGGGTGGATGGTTGGATGGATGGGTGGGTGGATGGGTGGATGGATGGGTGGATGGATGAGTGGATGGATGGGTGGGTGGATGGATGGCTGTTATATCCTGCCCAGGCCCCTCCTCTCCCCCTCTGCCTGTGGGATTTGTTCCATTTTGTTTTGTGTCCTCTGGTGCTGCAGACAGTGGGTGATCAGCCTTGGGTCTAAAAATATCAGGCTGTGCTGAGAATAGCTAAGTCTCTCGCTCTTCAAGGCCAGGGTGGGGCTGAGGGCTGGGAATCAACTGGGTCAAGGTGAGAATAAGAGCAATAACAGTATTAACAACAACAATGACATGAATAACAATAGCAATAATAACAACAATCATAGTATGAGTAACAATAACAGCGATCATAACTATAACAATAACAATCACACATCATCCATAACAAGGACAGTAACAATGGGAACAACAACAATCACAGCAATCATAGCAATAACAATAATAGCCATTATAACAACCAAATAACAATAACAATGACATTAATAAGAGTAACAATAACAATAGAAGCAATAATAGCAATAACCAGAGTAATAGTAGCCATAATAACAATAACTATAAAAATAACAATAATAAGTTCAATAACATCGATAATGATAACAGTAACAATAACAGTAACAATAACAATAATAACAATAACAGTAACAGTAATAACAATTACAGCAAGAATCACAATAACAGCAAAACAATAGTGATAAGAACAAAGACAACATCAACCACCATGACAGTAACAATAGTAA
>NW_012284949.1:0-2363 GCF_000151885.1 Dipodomys ordii | reverse complement strand
CCCCTTCGCCCTGGCCACCAGCTCAGGGACTGAGTCCTACCAGGCCAAGACCAGTGCACACCGGGAGCTGTTCGGTGCCTTTCACCACGTGGTGCTGGGTGATGACCCCGAGGTCAAGGCCAGCAAGCCCGCCCCGGACATCTTCCTGGCCTGCGCCCGCAGGTTCTCCAGACATCTTCCTGGCCTGCACCTGCAGGTTCTCTCCTCATTCCCCCACCCCCATATCAACCAGGTAAACCGAGGCCTCGGGCCTTGGGTCCACTGCATGGACCACACACAGAGAGACACACAGACAGACAGACATGGACGGATACACAGATACACAGACCAGACAGACAGACAGACAGACACAGAGACACACAGATAGACGCAGAGACGGACACAGAGACACAGATAGACACATGGACAAACCAGACAGACATGCAGACAGACAGACAGACAGATAGATACACAGACCGACAGGCAGACAAACCAGATAGAGACACAGACACAGAGACAGACTCATAGACAGACAGACAGACCACAGAGACACGGACAGACAGACACTCTGATAGACAGACAGACACACTGACAGAGAGATAGACACACAGACACAGAGACCAGACAGACAGACACAAGAGACGGGACAGACACACAGATTCACAGACCTACCAGACAGACCACAGAGACACAGACAGACAGACACACTGATAGACACACAGACAGACAGATAGACACAGACAGACGCACAGATACACAGACCAGGCAGACAGACAGACAGACAGAGCACAGAGACACGGACAGACAGACACACACCGATAGACAGACAGAGAGATAGACATACATACGCAGACAGACACACAGACAGACAGACTACAGAGACACACAAATAGACATATAGACAGACAGACGGATACAGAGACAGACACACACAGATAGACAGACACAGAGACACATGGCCAGACACACACAGACACACAGACAGAGACAGACAGACAGACATAAGAGTCCAGACAGACAGATACACAGAACAGACCAGACAGACCGACCACAGAGACACAGACAGACAGATATAGGGACAGACAGACACACAGAGACAGACAGAGAGACACGGACAAACACACAATCACACAGACGGATGGACGGATGGAGAGACGGATGGACAGACGGCCCCAGGGGAACAGGGAGGGAGACTCCTTGGCACAGTGCTCACCTGGCCCACACCAGGCCCTGGGTGGGGGAGGCCTCGAAATCACACAGAGAACATGCCAGTAGGCACACCGTGGCTCAACGGTCATCTTCCCTCCTTCCTTCCCTCCTTCCCTCCTTCCTTCCCTACTTCCCTCCCTCCTTCCTTCCCTCCCTCCTTCCTTCTTTCCCTCCATCCTTCTTTCCTTCCCTCCCTCCTTCCTTCCTTCCCTCCCTCCTTCCTTCCCTCCTTCCTTCCCTCTCTCCTTCCTTCCCTCCTTCCTTCCCTCCTTCTTTCCCTCCTTCCCTCCCTCCTTCCTTCTTTCCCTTCATCCTTTTTCCTTCCCTCCCTCCTTCCTTGCTTCCCTCCATCCTTCTTTCTTTCCCTCCTTCCTTCCTTCCTTCCCTCCTTCCTTCTTGTTCCTTCCCTCCATCCTTCCTTTTCATCCTTCCTTCCTTCCCTCCTTCCTTCCTTCCCTCCTTCCCTCCTTCCTTCTTTCCTTCCTTCCTTCCCCCCTTCCTTCCCTCCAACACTGGGGACCCGGCCCACCCCCCGGCCGACCTCTCACTCCACGTGTCTCTCTCGCCCTCTGACCCCGCAGTGCCTGGTGCTGGAGGACACGCCCCACGGCATGGCGGTCGCCCGGGCAGCGGGGATGCAGGTGGTCATGGTGCCCAGCGTCCAGCTCGACCCCGAACTCAACGGCCGGGGCCACCCTGCTGCTGCCCTCCTTGGGTGACATACAACCCGAGCTCTTCGGCCTGCCCGCCTTCAACTGACCTGCGGACAGACAGACAGACAGACAGAAGGACACTGGACACAAGGCCAAGACCTGACCCATCCCAGGGCCTCCCTGACCTCTGGAAATAAAGGGAATGAACACAGGAAGTGCCTCACTGAGTCACGAGTGGATGGATGGATGGATGGGTGGGTGGATGGATGGATGGATGGTTGCTCGGATGGATGTTTTGCTCGTTCACTATTAACGCCCTTCCTGCTTATAACCTATTCCCCCTTTACTACCCTCCTTACACCTCCCTTTACAACTTTTTCCCCCCCCCCCTTTTCCCCCTCTATTTTCCCTTCTCTTACCCCCCATTTTCTTTTCCTTTCCTCCCCGCTCAAACTCCTTCTTTCAATTTCTTATTTCCCCCATCCCCCCCTTTACCTCCTCCACCCCTTTTCCTTTTTTCTC
>NW_012284948.1:0-1882 GCF_000151885.1 Dipodomys ordii | reverse complement strand
GAGGTATGAGAAAGAGCAATGCTTACTAGAGGAGAAAAGACGGACAGGGTATCAGGTAAGAGAGCAGAGTGGGAACTGAGGGAGCGCTAGGTGACTTCTCAGGAGAAAACGGCTGGAATGATATTAGTTTGTCTCGATTAGCGACATTAAAAAGAGTGTGGATAGGTGGGGACGGTGTGAGGGGGTAGGATGAATCAAAAAAAGGTATAATCATGGCATGTGTGAGGTTCCTTCCTTCCCTCCTTCATACTTCCCTCCTTCCCTCCTTCCTTCTTTCCTTCCTTCCTTCCCCCCTTCCTTCCCTCCAACACTGGGGACCCGGCCCACCCCCCGGCCGACCTCTCACTCCGCGTGTCTCTCTCGCCCTCTGACCCCGCAGTGCCTGGTGCTGGAGGACACACCCCACGGCATGGCGGTCGCCCGGGCAGCGGGGATGCAGGTGGTCATGGTGCCCAGCGTCCAGCTCGACCCCGAACTCAACAGCCGGGGCCACCCTGCTGCTGCCCTCCTTGGGTGACATACAACCCGAGCTCTTCGGCCTGCCCGCCTTCAACTGACCTGCGGACAGACAGACAGACAGACAGAAGGACACTGGACACAAGGCCAAGACCTGACCCATCCCAGGGCCTCCATGACCTCTGGAAATAAAGGGAATGAACACAGGAAGTGCCTCACTGAGTCACGAGTGGATGGATGGATGGATGGGTGGGTGGATGGATGGATGGATAGGTGGGTGGATGGATGGATGGATGGATGGGTGGATGGATGGATGGATGGATGGATGGGGATGGGTGGGTGGATGGGTGGATGGATGGGTGGATGGATGGATGGATGGGTAGATGGGTGGGTGGATGGATGGATGGGTGGATGGATGGGTGGATGGGTGGACCGGTGGATGGGTGGACGGATGGATAGATGGATGGGTGGATGGGTGGGTGGATGGATGGGTGGATGGGTGGACGGTGGATGGGTGATGGGTAGATGGGTGGATGGATGGATGGATAGGTGGATGGGTTGATGGATGGATGGATGGATGGATGGAGGGGTGGGTGGATGGGTGGATGGATGCATGGGTGAATGGATGGATGGGTGGGTGGATGGGTGGATTAATGAGTGGATGGGTGGATGGATGGGTGGATGGATGGGTGGATGATTGGATGGACAGATGGATGGTTGGATGGATGGATGGGTGGATGGATGGATGGGTGGGTGGATGGATGGCTGTTATATCCTGCCCAGGCCCCTCCTCTCCCCCTCTGCCTGTGGGATTTGTTCCATTTTGTTTTGTGTCCTCTGGTGCTGCAGACGGTGGGTGATCAGCCTTGGGTCTAAAAATATCAGGCTGTGCTGAGAATAGCTCAGTCTCTCGCTCTTCAAGGCCAGGGTGGGGCTGAGGGCTGGGAATCAACTGGGTCAAGGTGAGAATAAGAGCAATAACAGTATTAACAACAACAATGACATGAATAACAATAGCAATAATAACAACAATCATAGTATGAGTAACAATAACAGCGATCATAACTATAACAATAACAATCACACATCATCCATAACAAGGACAGTAACAATGGGAACAACAACAATCACAGCAATCATAGCAATAACAATAACAATAATAGCCATTATAACAACCAAATAACAATAACAATGACATTAATAAGAGTAACAATAACAATAGAAGCAATAATAGCAATAACCAGAGTAATAGTAGCCATAATAACAATAACTATAAAAATAACAATAATAAGTTCAATAACATCGATAATGATAACAGTAACAATAACAGTAACAATAGCAATAATAACAATAACAGTAACAGTAATAACAATTACAGCAAGAATCACAATAACAGCAAAACAATAGTGATAAGAACAAAGACAAC
>NW_012284947.1:0-1474 GCF_000151885.1 Dipodomys ordii | reverse complement strand
GAGAAGAGCAGTTTTCCTATACAACAGAGGACGCCCGTGACTTCAAAAAGGAGGAGGTACATGCCATGCCCTCCCTTCCTTCCCTCCATCCTTCCTTCCCTCCTTCATTCCCTCTCTCCTTCCTTCCCTCCTTCCTTCCCTCCTTCTTTCCCTCCTTCCTTCTTTCCCTCCATCCTTCTTTCCTTCCCTCCCTCCTTCCTTGCTTCCCTCCATCCTTCTTTCCTTCCCTCCTTCCTTCCTTCCTTCCCTCCTTCCTTCTTGTTCCTTCCCTCCATCCTTCCTTTTCATCCTTCCTTCCTTCCCTCCTTCCTTCCTTCCCTCCTTCCTTCTTTCCTTCCTTCCTTCCCCCCTTCCTTCCCTCCAACACTGGGGACCCGGCCCACCCCCAGGCCGACCTCTCACTCCGCGTGTCTCTCTCGCCCTCTGACCCCGCAGTGCCTGGTGCTGGAGGACATGCCCCACGGCATGGCGGTCGCCCCGGCAGCGGGGATGCAGGTGGTCATGGTGCCCAGCGTCCAGCTCGACCCCAAACTCAATGGCCGGGGCCACCCTGCTGCTGCCCTCCTTGGGTGACATACAACCCGAGCTCTTCGGCCTGCCCACCTTCAACTGACCTACGGACAGACAGACAGACAGACAGAAGGACACTGGACACAAGGCCAAGACCTGACCCATCCCAGGGCCTCCCTGATCTCTGGAAATAGAGGGAATTAACACAGGAAGTGCCTCACTGAGTCACGAGTGGATGGATGGATGGATGGGTGGGTGGATGGATGGATGGATGGATGGGTGGATGGATGGATGGATGGATGGATGGGTAAATGCATGGGTGGATGGAAGGGATGGATGGGTGGATGGGTGGATGGATGGGTGGATGGATGGATGGATGGGTGGATGGATGGATGGATGGATGGGTGGATGGGTGGGTGGATGGATGGATGGGTGGATGGATGGGTGGATGGGTGGACCGGTGGATGGGTGGACAGATGGATAGATGGATGGGTGGATGGGTGGGTGGATGGATGGATGGATGGAGGGGTGGGTGGATGGGTGGATGGATGCATGGGTGAATGGATGGATGGGTGGATTAATGAGTGGATGGATGGGTGGATGGATGGATGGATGAATGGGTGGGTGGGTGGGTGGATGGATGGGTGGATAATTGGATGGATGGGTGGATGGATGGGTGGATGGTTGGATGGATGGGTGGGTGGATGGTGGATGGATGGATGGATGGATGGGTGGGTGGATGGGTGGATGGATGGATGGGTGGGTGGATGGGTGGATGGATGGGTGGGTGGATGGATGGCCCCTCCTCTCCCCCTCTGCCTGTGGGATTTGTTCCATTTTGTTTTGTGTCCTCTGGTGCTGCAGACCGTGGGTGATCAGCCTTGGGTCTAAAAATATCAGGCTGTGCTGAGAATAGCTCAGTCTCTCGCTCTTCAAGGCCAGGGTGGGGCTGAGGGCTGGGAAT
>NW_012284946.1:0-1343 GCF_000151885.1 Dipodomys ordii | reverse complement strand
GCGGACAGACAGACAGACAGACAGAAGGACACTGGACACAAGGCCAAGACCTGACCCATCCCAGGGCCTCCATGACCTCTGGAAATAAAGGGAATGAACACAGGAAGTGCCTCACTGAGTCACGAGTGGATGGATGGATGGATGGGTGGGTGGATGGATGGATGGATAGGTGGGTGGATGGATGGATGGATGGATGGGTGGATGGATGGATGGATGGATGGATGGGGATGGGTGGGTGGATGGGTGGATGGATGGGTGGATGGATGGATGGATGGGTAGATGGGTGGGTGGATGGATGGATGGGTGGATGGATGGGTGGATGGGTGGACCGGTGGATGGGTGGACGGATGGATAGATGGATGGGTGGATGGGTGGGTGGATGGATGGGTGGATGGGTGGACGGTGGATGGGTGATGGGTAGATGGGTGGATGGATGGATGGATAGGTGGATGGGTTGATGGATGGATGGATGGATGGATGGAGGGGTGGGTGGATGGGTGGATGGATGCATGGGTGAATGGATGGATGGGTGGGTGGATGGGTGGATTAATGAGTGGATGGATGGGTGGATGGATGGGTGGATGATTGGATGGACAGATGGATGGTTGGATGGATGGATGGGTGGATGGATGGATGGGTGGGTGGATGGATGGCTGTTATATCCTGCCCAGGCCCCTCCTCTCCCCCTCTGCCTGTGGGATTTGTTCCATTTTGTTTTGTGTCCTCTGGTGCTGCAGACGGTGGGTGATCAGCCTTGGGTCTAAAAATATCAGGCTGTGCTGAGAATAGCTCAGTCTCTCGCTCTTCAAGGCCAGGGTGGGGCTGAGGGCTGGGAATCAACTGGGTCAAGGTGAGAATAAGAGCAATAACAGTATTAACAACAACAATGACATGAATAACAATAGCAATAATAACAACAATCATAGTATGAGTAACAATAACAGCGATCATAACTATAACAATAACAATCACACATCATCCATAACAAGGACAGTAACAATGGGAACAACAACAATCACAGCAATCATAGCAATAACAATAACAATAATAGCCATTATAACAACCAAATAACAATAACAATGACATTAATAAGAGTAACAATAACAATAGAAGCAATAATAGCAATAACCAGAGTAATAGTAGCCATAATAACAATAACTATAAAAATAACAATAATAAGTTCAATAACATCGATAATGATAACAGTAACAATAACAGTAACAATAGCAATAATAACAATAACAGTAACAGTAATAACAATTACAGCAAGAATCACAATAACAGCAAAACAATAGTGATAAGAACAAAGACAACATCAACCACCATGACAGTAACAATAGTAA
>NW_012284945.1:0-1818 GCF_000151885.1 Dipodomys ordii | reverse complement strand
CAATGGGAACAACAACAATCACAGCAATCATAGCAATAACAATAACAATAATAGCCATTATAACAACCAAATAACAATAACAATGACATTAATAAGAGTAACAATAAC
The DNA here is from genome assembly GCF_000151885.1 of Dipodomys ordii. Classification (NCBI taxonomy): domain Eukaryota; kingdom Metazoa; phylum Chordata; class Mammalia; order Rodentia; family Heteromyidae; genus Dipodomys; species Dipodomys ordii. The sequence goes on along the minus strand of NW_012284945.1, from coordinate 1,710 downwards.
AATAGAAGCAATAATAGCAATAACCAGAGTAATAGTAGCCATAATAACAATAACTATAAAAATAACAATAATAAGTTCAATAACATCGATAATGATAACAGTAACAATAACAGTAACAATAACAATAATAACAATAACAGTAACAGTAATAACAATTACAGCAAGAATCACAATAACAGCAAAACAATAGTGATAAGAACAAAGACAACATCAACCACCATGACAGTAACAATAGTAACAATAATAACAACCATAACAGTAATCATAAAAGTAAGAGCAATAACAGCAATAATAATAATAGCAGTAATAACAGCAATCACAGTAATAATAGTCATAATAACAATAACATTAACAACAAACAATAAGAACAATAACAACAAGTATTAAAAATTACAATTCCAACAACAGCAATAACCAATAGTAATAACAATAGTAACAAGAACTATAACAGTAACAACAAAAATAATACCATTCCATCCATCCATCCATGCACCCATCCATCCACCCACCCATCCATCCATCCATCCACCCATCCATCCACCCAACCACCCATCCATCCACACATCCATCCACCCACCCATCTACCCATCCATCCAACCATCCACACATCCATCCACCCACCCACCCATCCGTCTAACCAGCCATCCATCCACCCATCCATCCACCCACCCATCTACCCATCCATGCATCCATCCACCCATCCATCCATCCACCCACCCATCCACCCATCCATCCATGCATCCACCCACCCATCCATCCACCCATCCATCCACCCATCCATCCATCCATCCACCCACCCATCCACCCATCCATCCATGCATCCATCCACCAATCCATGCATCCATACACCCATCCATCCATCCATCTTTCCATCCATCCATCCATCCATCCACCCTCCCATCCATCCTTCCATACACCCATCCATCCATCCATCCATCCATCCTTCCATCCGCCCACGCATCCATCCATCCATCCACCCACCCATCCACCCATCCATCCATGAATCCACCCACCCATCCATCCACCCATCCATCCACCCATCCATCCATTCATCCACCCACCCATCCACCCATCCATCCATGCATCCACCCACCCATCCATCCACCCATCCATCCATTTATCCACCCACCCATCCACCCATCCATCCATGCATCCACCCACCCATCCATCCACCCATCCATCCACCCATTCATCCATCCATCCACCCACCCATCCATCCATGCATCCATCCACCAATCCATGCATCCATACACCCATCCATCCATCCATCCATCTGTCCATCCATCCATCCATCCATCTGTCCATCCATCCATCCATCCATCCACCCTCCCATCCATCCTTCCATCCACCCATCCATCCATCCATCCATCCATCCATCCACCCATCCATCCATGCATGCATCCACCCACCCATCCATCCATCCATCCACCCATCCATCCACCCATCCACCCATCCATCCATGCATCCATCCACCCATCCATCCATGCATCCATCCACCCACCCATCCATCCATCCATCCGTCTGTCAATCCATCCATCCATCCATCCATCCACCCACCCATCCATCCTTCCATCCATCCATCCATCCATCCACCCATCCACAATCCATCCACCCATCCACCCATCCATCCATCCATCCACCCATCCATCCATCCATCAATCCACCTATCCGTCTAACCAGCCATCCATCCACCCATCCATGCATCCAGCA
>NW_012284942.1:0-2500 GCF_000151885.1 Dipodomys ordii | reverse complement strand
TATTATTATTATTGTTACTATTGTTACTATTTTTATTACTGTTACTGTTATTGTTGTTACTATTGTTATTACTCCTATTGTTTTGGTTATGAACATAGTTCCTACTCCTATGTCTACATTGTTGTTACGATTATTGCCATTATTGTTATTATTACTCTCAGTTTTACTATTATTACTATTGGTACTGTTATTACTTTTATTATTACTGTTATTGTTACTATTATTACTTCTATTATTGTTATTGGCATTGCTATAGTTATTGCTGTTATTAGTATTGCTATTGTTGTTTTTGATACTATTGTTACTATTATTATTACTATTGTTATTAGTGTTATCATTACTGTTGTTATTACTGTTATTTCATTATTACCGTTGTTCTTGTTGCTATTACTGTTGTCACTATTGTTACTATTGTTATTGTTACTGTTTTTGTTGTTACTATTATTATTATCACTGTTATTATTGTTATAGTTGTTATTGTTACCACTATTAGTAGTATTATTACTATTGTTATTACTGTTGTTATTACTATTATTGCTATGATTGATATTATTATTATTGTTACTATTATTACTACTGTGGTCGTTGCTATTCTTTTTACTATTATTACTCTTAACATTGCTATTGATATTACTGTTATTTCTATTATTGCTATTGTTGTTCTTGTTACTATTACTGTTATTGTTGTTGTTTTTATTACTGTTATTACTGTTGTTATTGTTGTTGTTACTGTTATTGTTACTATTGTTGTTGTCACTATTGTTCTTACTATTATTATTGCTATTGTTATTACTGTTGTTTTTACTGTTATTTCTATTATTACTATTCTTGTTGTTATTGTTACTATTATTCCTGTTGTTCTTGCTATTATTACTGTTATTGTTGTTATTACTATTTTTATTGTTACTATTATTACTGTTGTTATTACTATTATTTCTATTATCACTATTGTTATTGTTACTGTTGCTATTATTGTTATTACTGTTATTGCTATTATTATTACTCTTATTTCTATTATGATTGTTGTTGTTACTAGTGTTACTACTGTGGTTGTTGCTATTGTTACTGTTATTACTATTGTTATTACTATTATTAATACTATTATTAGTGTTGTTATTACCATTAATTCTATTATTACTATTGTTGTTGTTACTGTTATTGTTGTTGTTGCTATTATTAATACTATTATTATTACTGTTGTTATTACTGTTATTATCACTGTTATTTCTATTATTACTATTGTTGCTATTGTTACTATTATTAGTATTATTGTTATTACTGTTATTATTACTGTTGTTGTTACTATTGTTACTGTTGTTATTACTGTTATTAATATTATGTTACTATTATTATTGCTGTTGTTATTACTGTTGTTATTTCTGTTGTTATTACTATTATTTCTATTATTACTGTTATTATTACTGTTGTTACCGTTATTGTTACGATTATTACTATTGTTGTTACTGTTGTTATTACTATTATTAATACTATTGTTATTACTATTGTTACTGTTATTATTACTGTTGTCATTACTATTGTTTTTAGTGTTGTTATTACTATTATTATTACTGTTATTGTTACTGTTGTTATTACTATTACTGTTATTGTTATTGTTGTTATTGTTACTGTTATTACTACTGGGGTAGTTGTTATTGTTATTACTATTATTAAAACTATTGTTATTACAGTTGTTACTGTTATCATTAGTGTTGTTATTACTGTTGTTTTTACTGTTATTATTGTTGTTGTTATTGTTACTGCTGTTACTATTGTTATTGCTATTGTTAGTATTATTATTACTGTTGTTATTGTTACTATCACTGTTGTCACTATTGTTATTACTGTTGTATTACTGTTATTGTTACTGTTGTTACGGTTATTGTTACTATTATTATGACTGTGGTTGTTACTATTGTTATTACTATTATTGTTTTACTATTGTTATTATTACTGTTGTTATTACTATTGTTATTACTGTTATTGTTACTATTGTTATTTCTGTTATTGTTGTTGTTGCTATTATTTCTATTGTTCTTGCTATTATTACTGTTATTGTTGTTGTTATTGTTACTCTTATTACTACTGTTATTATTACTTTTATGGTTGTTATTGTTATTATTATTACTCTTGTTGTGACTATTATTGTTGTTGTTGCTATTATTAACACTATTATTACTGCTGTTATTATTACTGTTATTGCTATTATTACTGTTGTTATTATTGTTGCTATTATTGCTATTGTTATTAGTGTTGTTGTTACTGTTGTTATTGTTACTGTCATTGCTGTTATTGTTACTATTATAACTACTGTGGTTGTTGCTATTGTTATTACTATTGTTATTCATGTTATTATTACTGTTGTTGTTGTTATTCAGTTTATATTATTTTTTGGGTCTAGTCGTGGGGCCTGAACTCTGGGTATGGGTGCTGTCCCTCAGCTCTTCAGCTCAAGGCTAGCACTCTACCACAGCACCACTTCTGGCTTTTTTCTTTTTACTTA
>NW_012284941.1:0-5969 GCF_000151885.1 Dipodomys ordii | reverse complement strand
CATCCATCCATCCACCCACCTATCGACCCATCCATCCATGCATCCACCCACCCATCCACCCATCCATCCATGCATCCACCCACCCATCCATCCACCCACCCATCCACCCATCCATCCATGCATCCATCCACCAATCCATGCATCCATACACCCATCCATCCATCTGTCCATCCATCCATCCATCCATCCATCCACCCTCCCATCCATCCTTCCATCCACCCATCCATCCATCCATCCATCCATGCATGCATGCATCCACCCACCCATCCATCCATCCATCCACCCATCCATCCACCCATCCACCCATCCATCCATGCATCCATCCACCCATCCATCCATGCATCCATCCACCCATCCATCCATCCATCCATCCGTCTGTCAATCCATCCATCCATCCACCCATCCATCCATCCATCCATCCATCCACCCATCCACCCATCCATCCACCCATCCACCCATCCATCCACCCATCCACCCATCCATCCATCCACCTATCCGTCTAACCAGCTATCCATCCACCCATCCATGCATCCATCCACTCATCCATCCATGCATCCATCCACCCATCCATCCATCCACCCACCCATCCATCCTTCCATCCATCCATCCACCCATCCATGCACCCTTCTATCTACACATCCATCCATCCACCAATCCATCCATCCATCCATCCATCCATCCATCCTTCCATCCTTCCATCCGCCCACGCATCCATCCATCCACCCACCCATCCATCCACCAATCCATCCATCCGTCCATCCATCCGTCCATCCATCCATGCATCCATCCATCCATCCTTCCATCCGCCCACGCATCCATCCATCCATCCACCCACCCATCCATCCATCCATCCTTGCATCCACCCACCCATCCATCCATCCATCCATCCACCCACCCATCCACCCATCCATCCATGCATCCACCCACCCATCCATCCACCCATCCATCCACCCATCCATCCATCCATCCATCCACCCACCCATCCACCCATCCATCCATGCATCCATCCACCAATCCATGCATCCATACACCCATCCATCCATCCATCTTTCCATCCATCCATCCATCCATCCACCCTCCCATCCATCCTTCCATCCACCCATCCATCCATCCATCCATCCTTCCATCCGCCCACGCATCCATCCATCCATCCACCCACCCATCCACCCATCCATCCATGCATCCACCCACCCATCCATCCACCCATCCATCCACCCATCCACCCATCCATCCATTCATCCATCCATCCATCCATCTACCCATCCATCCATCCATCCACCCATCCACCCATCCATCCATGCATCCATCCACCCATCCATCCATGCATCCATCCACCCATCCATCCATCCATGCATCCATCCATCCATCCACCCATCCACCCATCCATCCATCCACCCATCCATCCATCCCTCCATCAACCCATCCATCAACCCAATCCATCCATCCATCCATCCACTCTTCTTTGTTATTGGGGGTGGAGGTAGGGAAGGGGGGCAGGCTCTCTTGGTTCTTGAACTCAGCACCCTGGGTTCTCTGGACCCCTGAGTGACCCTGAGCCCCAGAGACCAAGATGGCCCCACTTCCGGTTTGCTGGTGGAGCTCAGAGTTTCCTCATGGAGTTTCCTGTCCCTGGGGTGGGGCCTTGGGCCCCTGGGAGCCATAGAGACACCAAGATGGTGCCACTTCTGGTTTCCTGGTGATTTCCTTGGAGACCAGGCACCTGACTTCCTATTCCTCTTCCTCTTTCTCCTATGAGAAAGTATTATTACTATTGTTGTTGTTGTTACTGTTATTGCTGTTGTTGCTATTGTTATTAATATTGTTATTACTATTGCTATTACTGTTACTGTTATTGTTGCTATTGTTATTACTATTATTATTGTTACTATTGTACTATTTTTATTACTGTTACTGTTATTGTTGTTACTATTGTTATTACTCCTATTGTTTTGGTTATGAACATAGTTCCTACTCCTATGTCTACATTGTTGTTACGATTATTGCCATTATTGTTATTATTACTCTCAGTTTTACTATTATTACTATTGGTACTGTTATTACTGTTATTATTACTGTTATTGTTACTATTATTACTTCTATTATTGTTATTGGCATTGCTCTAGTTATTGCTGTTATTAGTATTGCTATTGTTGTTTTTGATACTATTGTTACTATTATTATTACTATTGTTATTAGTGTTATCATTACTGTTGTTATTACTGTTATTTCATTATTACCATTGTTCTTGTTGCTATTACTGTTGTCACTATTGTTACTATTGTTATTGTTACTGTTTTTGTTGTTACTATTATTATTGTTATCACTGTTATTATTGTTATAGTTGTTATTGTTACCACTATTAGTAGTATTATTACTATTGTTATTACTGTTGTTATTACTATTATTTGTATGATTGATATTATTATTATTGTTACTATTATTACTACTGTGGTCGTTGCTATTCTTATTACTATTATTACTCTTAACATTGCTATTGATATTACTGTTATTTCTATTATTGCTATTGTTGTTCTTGTTACTATTACTGTTATTGTTGTTGTTTTTATTACTGTTATTACTGTTGTTATTGTTGTTGTTACTGTTATTGTTACTATTGTTGTTGTCACTATTGTTCTTACTATTATTATTGCTATTGTTATTACTGTTGTTTTACTGTTATTTCTATTATTACTATTCTTGTTGTTATTGTTACTATTATTCCTGTTGTTCTTGCTATTATTACTGTTATTGTTGTTATTTTTATTGTTACTATTATTACTGTTATTACTATTATTTCTATTATCACTATTGTTATTGTTACTGTTGCTATTATTGTTATTACTGTTATTGCTATTATTATTACTCTTATTTCTATTATGATTGTTGTTGTTACTAGTGTTACTACTGTGGTTGTTGCTATTGTTACTGTTATTACTATTGTTATTACTATTATTAATACTATTATTAGTGTTGTTATTACCATTAATTCTATTATTACTATTGTTGTTGTTACTGTTATTGTTGTTGTTGCTATTATTAATACTATTATTATTACTGTTGTTATTACTGTTATTATCACTGTTATTTCTATTATTACTATTGTTGCTATTGTTACTATTATTAGTATTATTGTTATTACTGTTATTATTACTGTTTTTGTTACTATTGTTATTGTTGTTATTACTGTTATTGCTATTATGTTACTATTATTATTGCTGTTGTTATTACTGTTGTTATTTCTGTTGTTATTACTATTATTTCTATTATTACTGTTATTATTACTGTTGTTACCGTTATTGTTACTGTTATTGTTACGATTATTACTATTGTTTTTACTGTTGTTATTACTATTAATACTATTGTTATTACTATTGTTACTGTTATCATTACTGTTGTCATTACTATTGTTTTTACTGTTGTTATTACTATTATTATTACTGTTATTGTTACTGTTGTTATTACTGTTATTGTTACTGTTGTTATTACTATTACTATTATTGTCATTGTTGTTATTGTTACTGTTATTACTACTGGGGTAGTTGCTATTGTTATTACTATTATTAAAACTATTTTTATTACAGTTGTTACTGTTATCATTAGTGTTGTTATTACTGTTGTTTTTACTGTTATTATTGTTGTTGTTATTGTTACTGGTGTTACTATTGTTATTGCTATTGTTAGTATTATTATTACTGTTGTTATTGTTACTATCACTGTTGTCACTATTGTTATTACTGTTGTTATTACTATTATTGTTACTGTTGTTACGGTTATTGTTACTATTATTATGACTGTGGTTGTTACTATTGTTATTACTATATTATTACTATTATTACTGTTATTGTTTTACTATTGTTATTATTACTGTTGTTATTACTATTGTTATTACTGTTATTGTTACTATTGTTATTACTCTTATTGTTGTTGTTGCTATTATTTCTATTGTTCTTGCTATTATTACTGTTATTGTTGTTGCTATTGTTACTCTTATTACTACTGTTATTATTACTTTTATGGTTGTTATTGTTATTATTATTACTCTTGTTGTGACTATTATTGTTGTTGTTGCTATTATTAACACTATTATTACTGCTGTTATTATTACTGTTATTGCTATTATTACTGTTGCTATTATTGCTATTGTTGTTATTAGTGTTATTGTTACTGTTGTTATTGTTACTGCCATTGCTGTTATTGTTACTATTATTACTACTGTGGTTGTTGCTATTGTTATTACTATTGTTATTCCTGTTATTATTACTGTTGTTGTTGTTATTCAGTTTATATTATTTTTTGGGTCTAGTCGTGGGGCCTGAACTCTGGGTCTGGGTGCTGTCCCTCAGCTCTTCAGCTCAAGGCTAGCACTCTACCACAGCACCACTTCTGGCTTTTTTCTTTTTACTTATGTGGTGCTGAGCAATCGAACCCAGGGCCTCAGGCATGCAAGGCAAGCGCTCTACCACTAGCCACCTTCCCAGTCCCCAGAGGGTTTTAATAAAGCAAGCCTTAAGGAAGAAAGATAACATGAAGTGACAACTACAGAAATTCTACAGAGATGACACCTTTCACATTTCTGTCTTCCTTCTCTTCTCATACTTCAGAAAGCATTGACTAACATTATAAATATACTGCAATTATAAGTTAAGGATCAGTGTTTTTTTTTTCCAACCTGAAGCCTTTTTTCCATGATTCTTGACATAAACTTTTTGGGAGATTTTTTGGATTGTGATGGGATTCCACCCAAAACAAAGCCATGTATATCAAGAAAGTCAGTATTTTCAACTCAGAGTACTAAACAAAAGAGGGAGAAAATTAAATTAAGGTTAGCAATATATGTTAAGCACAAATATACGCAATATCAAGATATCTTGAAATTGTATACTTTTACTGGATAAAGTGGCTCAAACCTGCAATATTATCTACTTAGAAAACAGAGATTAGAGTATTGCAGTTCCAGGCAAGCCCAGACAAAAAAAAGAAGTTTCAGAAACTCTAACCATTTGCTGGGTGCAATGTGTTTTGCTTGTGTTAGGAGGACCACAGTCCAAGCAGGCCCAGGCATAGTGATACTACCTCAAAATAAGCAACCAAATTACAATCTGCTGGTATGGCAATAAAAGAGATGCTGTTTCACAAGTATAGGATTTTGGGTTCAATCATCCAGTATTCCTAGGCATTTAAGTGTGTGTCAGGGTAAGAATTTGGCATGTCTGAGGTCAAGACTTCATACTCATTTTACAAGCTCTAATAAAACCTTTGCCTCTTTTGTTATTTTTTTTAAATATAGCATAACTTCCATGCCTATCCATTAAGTAATATATTATGTGTTGGATACTGTCCTACTGAAATCACACTAAAGATCAAAAACCCATTGCCTTAGAAAGTGACTGCATTGGGAAAGAGAATCTCAAAGGTAGCATTTAAGTTGAAATCTCCTCCAAGAGAAGCAGAAGGCCTTGAATATTCCAAGGAAAGAGGACTCAGAAGGAGCCAGCTCTGATCTTGGAGTTTTAGTTCCACCAACTCAGAGGGAATGTATTTACAGTGTTAATGCTACCCAATCTGTGGTAGTTTATTATTACAATTACTAGCAAACATGTGGAATCTATAAGACATGAAAAGTCATTGACTCTTGGGGTCCATGACTCAAATTTATAATCCTAATGATTAAAAAGGATGAGACTTGGGGGATAATGGTTTTCAGGATGCTAGGAAAATTCATGAGGTTCTATCTCCAATTAACTTCAAAAATTTCTGGGCTGGAGACATGGTTCAAATGGTAGACTGACTACTGTTAGCAAACTGAGCATGAGTTATATTCAAGCCCCAAATTGGGATAAAGAAAATGTCCTTAGAATAATACTATGAGAAACAGAATTATGAATAGGAAAGCAGAAACAAAAGAAATAAACTTATTCATACAGACAAGGCTTCCCAAAATGAAATATGGCTTAAACTGTAATATTTGA
>NW_012284940.1:0-10648 GCF_000151885.1 Dipodomys ordii | reverse complement strand
ATTAATAAGAGTAACAATAAAAATAGAAGCAATAATAGCAATAACCAGAGTAATAGTAGCCATAATAACAATAACTATAACAATAACAATAATAAGTTCAATAACATCGATAATGATAACAGTAACAACAGTAACAATAGCAATAATAACAATAACAGTAACAGTAATAACAATTACAGCAAGAATCACAATAACAGCAAAACAATAGTGATAAGAACAAAGACAACATCAATCACCATGACAGTAACAATAGTAACAATAATAATAACCATAACAGTAATCATAAAAGTAAGAGCAATAACAGCAATAATAATAATAGCAGTAATAACAGCAATCACAGTAATAATAGTCATAATAACAATAACATTAACAACAAACAATAAGAACAATAACAATAAGTATTAACAATTACAATTCCAACAACAGCAATAACCATAATAGTAATAACAATAGTAACAAGAACAATAACAGTAACAACAAAAATAATACCATTCCATCCATCCATCCATGCACCCATCCATCCACCCACCCATCCATCCATCCATCCACCCATCCACCCAACCACCCATCCATCCACCCATCCATCCACCCAACCACCCATCCATCCACCCATCCATCCACCCACCCATCTACCCATCCATCCATCCATCCACACATCCATCCACCCATCCACCCATCCGTCTAACCAGCCATCCATCCACCCATCCATGCATCCATCCACTCATCCATCCATGCATCCATCCACCCATCCATCCATCCACCCACCCATCCATCCTTCCATCCACCCATCCATCCATCCATGCATCCATCCGTCCATCCATCTATCCATCCATCCATCCACCCATCCATGCACCCTTCTATCTACACATCCATCCATCCACCAATCCATCCATCCATCCATCCATCCATCCTTCCATCCACCCTCCCATCCATCCTTCCACCCACCCACCCATCCATCCATCCATCCATCCATCCACCCATCCATCCATGCATGCATCCACCCACCCATCCATCCATCCATCCACCCATCCATCCACCCATCCACCCATCCATTCATCCATCCATCCACCCATCCACCCACCCATCCATCCTTCCATCCATCCATCCATCCACCAATCCACCCATCCATCCACCCATCCACCCACCCATCCACCCATCCACCCATCCACGCATCCATCCATCCATCCACCCATCCATCCATCCATCCATCCATCCATCCATCCATCCATCTACCCAGCCAGCCACCCATCCATCCACTCATCCATCCACCCATCCATCCATTCATCCATCCATCCATCCACCCATCCACCCACCCATCCATGCATCCATCCACCCATCCATCCATGCATGCATCCATCCATCCATCCACCCATCCATCCATCCATCCATCCACCCATCCATCCATCCCTCCATCAACCCATCCATCAACCCAATCCATCCATCCATCCACCCATCCATCCATCCCTCCATCAACCCATCCATCAACCCAATCCATCCATCCATCCATCCACTCTTTGTTATTGGGGGTGGGGGTAAGGAAGGGGGGCAGGCTCTCTTGGTTCTTGAACTCAGCACCCTGGGTTCTCTGGACCCCTGAGTGACCCTGAGCCCCAGAGACCAAGATGGCCCCACTTCCGGTTTGCTGGTGGAGCTCAGAGTTTCCTCATGGAGTTTCCTGTCCCTGGGGTGGGGCCTTGGGCCCCTGGGAGCCATAGAGACACCAAGATGGTGCCACTTCTGGTTTCCTGGTGGTTTCCTTGGAGACCAGGCACCTGACTTCCTATTCCTCTTCTTCTTTCTCCTATGATGCTTATTGGTATTATTACTATTGTTGTTGTTGTTACTGTTATTGCTGTTGTTACTATTTTTATTAATATTGTTATTACTATTGTTATTACTGTTACTGTTATTGTCGTTGCTATTGTTATTACTATTATTGTTGTTACTATTGTTACTATTTTATTACTGTTACTGTTATTGTTGTTACTATTGTTATTACTCCTATGGTTTTGGTTATGAACATAGTTCCTACTCCTATGTCTACATTGTTGTTACGATTATTGCCATTATTGTTATTATTACTCTCAGTTTTACTATTATTACTCTTGGTACTATTATTACCGTTATTATTACCGTTATTGTTACTATTATTACTTCTATTATTGTTATTGGCATTGCTATAGTTATTGCTGTTATTAGTATTGCTATTGTTGTTTTTGATACTATTGTTAGTATTATTATTACTATTGTTATTAGTGTTATCATTACTGTTGTTATTACTGTCATTTCATTATTACCATTGTTCTTGTTGCCATTACTGTTGTCACTATTGTTACTATTGTTATTGTTACTGTTATTGTTGTTACTATTATTATTGTTATCACTGTTATTATTGTTATAGTTGTTATTGTTACCACTATTAGTAGTATTATTACTATTGTTATTACTGTTGTTATTACTATTATTTGTATGATTGATATTATTATTGTTACTATTATTACTACTGTGGTCGTTGTTATTGTTATTACTATCATTACTCTTAACATTGCTATTGATATTACTGTTATTTCTATTATTGCTATTGTTGTTCTTGTTACTATTACTGTTATTGTTGTTGTTTTATTACTGTTATTACTGTTGTTATTGTTGTTGTTACTGTTATTGTTACTATTGTTGTTGTCACTATTGTTCTTACTATTATTATTGCTATTGTTATTACTGTTGTTTTTACTGTTATTTCTATTATTACTATCTTGTTGTTATTGTTACTATTATTCCTGTTGTTCTTGCTATTATTACTGTTATTGTTGTTATTACTATTTTTATTGTTACTATTATTACTGTTGTTATTACTATTTGTTGGGAGCCAAAAGTTAAGTCTCTCAAACTTGATAGGCTTGACTATCTCACTGGAACATCAGGAGGCTGTTCACAGAATCCGGTCTTTTCATCCTGCCCCATACAAATACCGGTAGCTGCTAACAACCACCTTTTCACCCCCCAGTAGCTGCTAATGACCACCTTTTCACCCCCATACAAACACCCGGTAGCTGGTAACAACCACCTTTTCACTGCCCTAAGCAAGCATCCTGCAGCTGCTATGCCCAATGAAAAAGCTTCCTTATTCTAAGCATATAAATATCCCTGTGTGAAAAATAAAATTTGGCAGCTTGATCAGAATCCTTGTCTTGCTGTCCTTCTTCGTGTCTCTTGTCCCTTCATTCCTTCTCGTTTAGGTTCATTGCCCTCGTTGAAGTCCTGCGGGTCGGGACAACTATTATTTCTATTATCACTATTGTTATTGTTACTGTTGCTATTATTGTTATTACTGTTATTGCTATTATTATTACTCTTATTTCTATTATGATTGTTGTTGTTACTACTGTTACTACTGTGGTTGTTGCTATTGTTACTGTTATTACTATTGTTATTACTATTATTAATACTATTATTAGTGTTGTTATTACCATTAATTCTATTATTACTATTGTTGTTGTTACTGTTATTGTTGTTGTTGCTATTATTAATACTATTATTATTACTGTTGTTATTACTGTTATTATCACTGTTATTTCTATTATTACTATTGTTGCTATTGTTACTATTATTAGTATTATTGTTATTACTGTTATTATTACTGTTGTTGTTACTATTGTTACTGTTGTTATTACTGTTATTAATATTATGTTACTATTATTGCTGTTGTTATTACTGTTGTTATTTCTGTTGTTATTACTATTATTTCTATTATTACTGTTATTATTACTGTTGTTACCGTTATTGTTACTGTTATTGTTACAATTATTACTATTGTTGTTACTGTTGTTATTGCTATTATTAATACTATTGTTATTACTATTGTTACTGTTATTATTACTGTTGTCATTACTATTGTTTTTACTGTTGTTATTACTATTATTATTACTGTTATTGTTACTGTTGTTATTACTATTACTGTTATTGTTATTGTTGTTATTGTTACTGTTATTACTACTGGGGTAGTTGTTATTGTTATTACTATTATTAAAACTATTGTTATTACAGTTGTTACTGTTATCATTAGTGTTGTTATTACTGTTGTTTTTACTGTTATTATTGTTGTTGTTATTGTTACTGCTGTTACTATTGTTATTGCTATTGTTAGTATTATTATTACTGTTGTTATTGTTACTATCACTGTTGTCACTATTGTTATTACTGTTGTATTACTGTTATTGTTACTGTTGTTACGGTTATTGTTACTATTATTATGACTGTGGTTGTTACTATTGTTATTACTATATTATTACTATTATTGTTTTACTATTGTTATTACTATTGTTATTACTGTTATTGTTACTATTGTTATTTCTGTTATTGTTGTTGTTGCTATTATTTCTATTGTTCTTGCTCTTGCTATTATTACTGTTATTGTTGTTGTTACTCTTATTACTACTGTTATTATTACTTTTATGGTTGTTGTTGTTATTATTATTACTCTTGTTGTGACTATTATTGTTGTTGTTGCTATTATTAACACTATTATTACTGCTGTTATTATTACTGTTATTGCTATTATTACTGTTGTTGTTATTGTTGCTATTATTGCTATTGTTGTTATTAGTGTTGTTGTTACTGTTGTTATTGTTACTGTCATTGCTGTTATTGTTACTATTATAACTACTGTGGTTGTTGCTATTGTTATTACTATTGTTATTCATGTTATTATTACTGTTGTTGTTGTTATTCAGTTTATATTATTTTTTGGGTCTAGTCGTGGGGCCTGAACTCTGGGTATGGGTGCTGTCCCTCAGCTCTTCAGCTCAAGGCTAGCACTCTACCACAGCACCACTTCTGGCTTTTTTCTTTTTACTTATGTGGTGCTGAGCAATCGAACCCAGGGCCTCAGGCATGCAAGGCAAGCGCTCTACCACTAGCCACATTCCCAGTCCCCAGAGGGTTTTAATAAAGCAAGCCTTAAGGAAGAAAGATAACTGTAAGGTCCATTCCTGGACGGCGAACAGACCTCGCCCAGTACCTGCGTTACCTAGGCAACTGGGACACCTGGAAGAGGTCACATCCGCATCCGCTGAGGTCACATCTTAACCTGATGTGGCCACACCTTTCTCCCACCTGACCCCACTTCCCTTTACCTGGACACACCCTTCTGCACCCCCTACCCTATATAAGGAATAAACCGCGGCCAGACCGCCCTTTTTTTCTTTTCCTTTGCCAGCCGCGTGGAGTGCCAACCTTGCCTGGTCCCAGCAGGTCTACTGAATAAACCCCTTACCTGAATACCACGTGCGTGGTGCAGTTCTTACTCGGCCACCTCTTTTTAAAAACCTAACATAAATGGTGCCGTGACTCGGATAAAGGCTTAAAGTCAGGATAGCTGGGATTTCTCTGCTTTTTTTCCTCTTTTTTCTTTTTTTGTTCTTCCCTTTTTGCTCTGAGGAATACCCACAGTTCTGACGGCCTTTTGCGAACCAGTCTGTCTGCAGCGGAATCAGCGCATCGATACCATTGCTGCCTTCACATCCACGTCCACACCACTTCTCTACTCTGGTGAGTGAAACTACTCTACGGCTCTCTGTTACTCAGTCTCTGTCCAGACGTGGCGCCACGCCAGAGAGCTCCTACGGCCTTTAGCTGAAAGGCAGGTCACCTCTGAAGCCGAGGACGCTTGGCTTTGGGGGCTTGGCCATTTCTCTCTAGAGGGCTCTGGGGGAAGTCGGGACGCCGCTTCTGCCTGGTCAGCTCTCCTTCACTCACCAGACTGACTCTACTTTTTGGCTTGTGCCCTGAAGAGTGCGACGCAGGTTGGGTCCCGGGGACCCCCCTCTAGGTTCCCTCTCAAAGGCTAGCCATTCTAGGTTTAAAAATTGTCAGAGTTTCCATTTGTTCAGGTTTCCATCAATGCCTCATGAGACTTTTCCAGACTCCGTCCAAGAGACTTGCCTCCTCCAGACTTCATCGAGGAATCAACACCCAAGTGACAGCTGCAGCCTGCTGCCTTCTCCCAGCATGGACCACATCCCAGCCTTTTACCCCTACGACGCCCCTTGCCAGCAGGAAGTAGCCAGAGAGAGTCTTCGCCCTTTTTCATAATTATCAAAAGGCTGGAATGTAAGGTCCATTCCTGGACGGCGAACAGACCTCGCCCAGTACCTGCGTTACCTAGGCAACTGGGACACCTGGAAGAGGTCACATCCGCATCCGCTGAGGTCACATCTTAACCTGATGTGGCCACACCTTTCTCCCACCTGACCCCACTTCCCTTTACCTGGACACACCCTTCCGCACCCCCTACCCTATATAAGGAATAAACCGCGGCCAGACCGCCCTTTTTTTTCTTTTCCTTTGCCAGCCGCGTGGAGTGCCAACCTTGCCTGGTCCCAGCAGGTCTACTGAATAAACCCCTTACCTGAATACCACGTGCGTGGTGCAGTTCTTACTCGGCCACCTCTTTTTAAAAACCTAACAATAACATGAAGTGACAACTACAGAAATTCTACAGAGATGACACCTTTCACATTTCTGTCTTCCTTCTCTTCTCATACTTCAGAAAGCATTGACTAACATTATAAATATACTGCAATTATAAGTTAAGGATCAGTGTTTTTTTTTCCAACCTGAAGCCTTTTTTCCATGATTCTTGACATAAACTTTTTGGGAGATTTTTTGGATTGTGATGGGATTCCACCCAAAACAAAGCCATGTATATCAAGAAAGTCAATATTTTCAACTCAGAGTACTAAACAAAAGAGGGAGAAAATTAAATTAAGGTTAGCAATATATGTTAAGCACAAATATACGCAATATCAAGATATCTTGAAATTGTATACTTTTACTGGATAAAGTGGCTCAAACCTGCAATATTATCTACTTAGAAAACAGAGATTACAGTATTGCAGTTCCAGGCAAGCCCAGACAAAAAAAAGAAGTTTCAGAAACTCTAACCATTTGCTGGGTGCAATGTGTTTTGCTTGTGTTAGGAGGACCGCAGTCCAAGCAGGCCCAGGCATAGTGATACTACCTCAAAATAAGCAACCAAATTACAATCTGCTGGTATGGCAATAAAAGAGATGCTGTTTCACAAGTATAGGATTTTGGGTTCAATCATCCAGTATTCCTAGGCATTTAAGTGTGTGTCAGGGTAAGAATTTGGCATGTCTGAGGTCAAGACTTCATACTCATTTTACAAGCTCTAATAAAACCTTTGCCTCTTTTGTTATTTTTTTTAAATATAGCATAACTTCCATGCCCAAACCAAATAATTTCCTATTAGAGATTTTCTCCTATCCATTAAGTAATATATTATGTGTTGGATACTGTCCTACTGAAATCACACTAAAGATCAAAAACCCATTGCCTTAGAAAGTGACTGCATTGGGAAAGAGAATCTCAAAGGTAGCATTTAAGTTGAAATCTCCTCCAAGAGAAGCAGAAGGCCTTGAATATTCCAAGGAAAGAGGACTCAGAAGGAGCCAACTCTGATCTTGGAGTTTTAGTTCCACCAACTCAGAGGGAATGTATTTACAGTGTTAATGCTACCCAATCTGTGGTAGTTTATTATTACAATTACTAGCAAACATGTGGAATCTATAAGACATGAAAAGTCGTTGACTCTTGGGGTCCATGACTCAAATTTATAATCCTAATGATTAAGAAGGATGAGACTTGGGGGATAATGGTTTTCAGGATGGTAGGAAAATTCATGAGGTTCTATCTCCAATTAACTTAAAAAATTTCTGGGCTGGAGACATGGTTCAAATGGTAGACTGACTACTGTTAGCAAACTGAGCATGAGTTATATTCAAGCCCCAAATTGGGATAAAGAAAATGTCCTTAGAATAATACTATGAGAAACAGAATTATGAATAGGAAAGCAGAAACAAAAGAAATAAACTTATTCATACAGACAAGGCTTCCCAAAATGAAATATGGCTTAAACTGTAATATTTAGGGTTTTCCTCCTATACAGTAGAAATAAATGGTATTTTGATTTGACAAAACTAAAGTGTAAAACTGTACGCAATAAATAATCTCATTACTTTTATGTTTCCATAATTTAAATTTCCTACAAAGTTATAGAATAGTGTAGCTTTTGAAAATAAACCAATGTTGCACTTTCAAATATGATTATATATCCTTGCAAGTGTTGTCTAACACTGATCTACACTGAAATGATTGCCATTGGTATCTTTCTCAAGATTCCAAATGTTTATACTTTCAGCTGACCTTCCACAAAACTCACACACCAAAAATAACTTTTTAGTTTGTTCATGCAATCATAGGAATATAAACATATGTGTCAAAATGTTAATTACCTTAATCTGCTGTCATTAATGTAATATAACTAATACAATTAAGTATATACCTTGAGGAAAATAAGATTCTTCCCTCTAAATACATGCTTGCAGGCACACACACACACACACACACACACACACACACATATTTACCACTCTGACTCAGGTTAGATTCCTGACATTGGGTATCAGACACTTATCTAATAATCAACCTTTCCTGCACAGATATAAAATACATTCATGTCCCGACCCACAGGACGTCAACGAGGGCAGTGAACCTAAGCGAGAAGGAATGAAAGGACAAGAGACACGAAGAAGGACAGCAAGACAAGGATTCTGATCAAGCTGCCAAATTTTATTTTTTCACACTGGGGTATTTATATGCTTAGAATAAGGAAGCTTTTTCATTGGGAGTAGCAGCTGCAGGATGCTTGCTTAGGGCAGTGAAAAGGTGGTTGTTAGCAGCTACTGGGTGTTTGTATGGGGGGTGAAAAGGTGGTCGTTAGCAGCTACTAGGGGGTGAAAAGGTGGTTGTTAGCAGCTACCGGTATTTGTATGGGGCAGGATGAAAAGACCGGATTCTGTGAACAGCCTCCTGATGTTCCAGTGAGATAGTCAAGCCTATCATGTAGATAGACTCCCTGCAGGGCTCTCGACACATTCATACTTCCACAATACAAAAATACCAGATCATTCAAAATAATGAAAATATTTAAAGAATCACCCAGCTCCTGTACCATCTACGCCCTGATTTCATTCATTTATGTCAATACATTTTTCATATCATAATTAAAATCTTTTTGAGTCTCTCATTAGCAGACAAAAATGTTACCATACAATAGAAAATGTAAGTAAAATTACTTTTCCCTGGGTAATCTTTTATATATATTATCAAAGACTTCGGTTTCCTTGTAGAGTCTGCTTCTGGCATTTTGCCCTAATGTCTAATATTAAATTACAAAGGACATGCCATATTCCTCAGTTCATTTTTCCTAAAGGTTATGCTATGGAGTTGAATCTGATTTGCTTGCTTATTCTAAATTAAATTTTCTCAACAACTTGAATTATTGTTTATGTTACTCCTAAACCATTTGAAATATCAAAAAGAACTGGAAATTCACTTTGACAATGATTTGTGAATGGCAACAATGCTTGTAGATGGAATGAAGGACTTGAATGATCTAGAGTTCCTTAAAAATGACACTGTTCTTTAAAGGGCTGATCATTTAGTAAGCTTTAAAGTGTGGTCTTCTTATTTCATCTAAGAAGATAAAAGTATGCTTTTCATCACATTTTTGCCTTCAAAGCACTAAAATTATTTCCTTTGTACAGTTCAGGCCCAGCTGCTACTGCAGTGAAACCCACAAACAACTGCACAGCTGTGTTAGCTGCTCTAGAATTTGAAATTTTCTTCCAGTAGCCCTAGTGATTTGAGCCCAGATTCATGGGATAGTCACATAATCTACAGTTACAAATCACCACAATATACAAAGACTACATGCAATATGAGGTTCAATTTTTTCTTTGTTTTCTTTTTGTCTTATTGATTGTCTTTTAAGGAGCTAGGAGCTGTGTATTTCTCATTATTGTTGATGTGACTTAAATAAATTACCAGATTTTTCAAATAAAATAAAAAGATAAAAAATACATATTTAGTCACAAAATAAAGATAAACATTTGAGTGATTTTTTTTATTCTAGTCCTGTTCTCAGTTATCTTCATATAATGTCGAGGTGAGTCAAGCATATGTATAAATTGACATGTATAAGCACACAGAACTCTGGAATCTTTAGATTTTGATTTCTATATCAACTTCACCTAGAAAAGAAAATTATTACTCGGTTCATGTCTTAAGTAATCTACTTAATACGAGTTTTAATCATTTTTTTCTTTTAAAATAAATTTTTGCCAATCCTGGGTTTTATTTATTTTTCTTTCTTTCTTTATTATTATTTTTTTTTTTTTATTTTAAAGAAAGGCAGACTGCCCCGCGCAGCGCCTCATTTGGATGTGTCTGGAGTCTTGGAAGCTTGACTACCCTACGTTCTCCTACAAATGGACCTTGAGAGCTTGTTTGGAGGTTCTAGCAGGGGAGCACAGCTACTCGTATACCCTTGACCGAAGACCGGTCCTCCTCTATCGGGGATGGTCGTCCTCTTCGACCGAGCGCGCAGCTTCGGGAGGGACGCACATGGAGCGGTGAGGGAGGAAGGGGACACCCGCCTAGCCAGCCAGATCAGCCGAATCAACCCTGGCGATCAATGGGGTGACAGATGTCGCAGCCAGATCGCCCTCACATCCTCTTTATTATTTTTTAAATTGTGAAAATACCATACAGAGAGGTTACAATTACA
>NW_012284939.1:0-3106 GCF_000151885.1 Dipodomys ordii | reverse complement strand
CATCCACCCATCCATCCATCCATCCATCCACCCATCCATCCATCCCTCCATCAACCCATCCATCAACCCAATCCATCCATCCATCCATCCACTCTTCTTTGTTATTGGGGGTGGAGGTAGGGAAGGGGGGCAGGCTCTCTTGGTTCTTGAACTCAGCACCCTGGGTTCTCTGGACCCCTGAGTGACCCTGAGCCCCAGAGACCAAGATGGCCCCACTTCCAGTTTGCTGGTGGAGCTCAGAGTTTCCTCATGGAGTTTCCTGTCCCTGGGGTGGGGCCTTGGGCCCCTGGGAGCCATAGAGACACCAAGATGGTGCCACTTCTGGTTTCCTGGTGGTTTCCTTGGAGACCAGGCACCTGACTTCCTATTCCTCTTCCTCTTTCTCCTATGATGCTTATTGGTATTATTACTATTGTTGTTGTTGTTACTGTTATTGCTGTTGTTGCTATTGTTATTAATATTGTTATTACTATTGCTATTACTGTTACTGTTATTGTTGCTATTGTTATTACTATTATTATTGTTATTATTGTTACTATTTTTATTACTGTTACTGTTATTGTTGTTACTATTGTTATTACTCCTATTGTTTTGGTTATGAACATAGTTCCTACTCCTATGTCTACATTGTTGTTACGATTATTGCCATTATTGTTATTATTACTCTCAGTTTTACTATTATTACTATTGGTACTGTTATTACTGTTATTATTACTGTTATTGTTACTATTATTACTTCTATTATTGTTATTGGCATTGCTATAGTTATTGCTGTTATTAGTATTGCTATTGTTGTTTTTGATACTATTGTTACTATTATTATTACTATTGTTATTAGTGTTATCATTACTGTTGTTATTACTGTTATTTCATTATTACCATTGTTCTTGTCACTATTGTTACTATTGTTATTGTTACTGTTTTTGTTGTTACTATTATTATTGTTATCACTGTTATTATTGTTATAGTTGTTATTGTTACCACTATTAGTAGTATTATTACTATTGTTATTACTGTTGTTATTACTATTATTTGTATGATTGATATTATTATTATTGTTACTATTATTACTACTGTGGTCGTTGCTATTCTTATTACTATTATTACTCTTAACATTGCTATTGATATTACTGTTATTTCTATTATTGCTATTGTTGTTCTTGTTACTATTACTGTTATTGTTGTTGTTTTTATTACTGTTATTACTGTTGTTATTGTTGTTGTTACTGTTATTGTTACTATTGTTGTTGTCACTATTGTTCTTACTATTATTATTGCTATTGTTATTACTGTTGTTTTTACTGTTATTTCTATTATTACTATTCTTGTTGTTATTGTTACTATTATTCCTGTTGTTCTTGCTATTATTACTGTTATTGTTGTTATTACTATTTTTATTGTTACTATTATTACTGTTGTTATTACTATTATTTCTATTATCACTATTGTTATTGTTACTGTTGCTATTATTGTTATTACTGTTATTGCTATTATTATTAGTATTCATCATATTATGATTGTTGTTGTTACTACTGTTACTACTGTGGTTGTTGCTATTGTTACTGTTATTACTATTGTTATTACTATTATTAATACTATTATTAGTGTTGTTATTACCATTAATTCTATTATTACTATTGTTGTTGTTACTGTTATTGTTGTTGTTGCTATTATTAATACTATTATTATTACTGTTGTTATTACTGTTATTATCACTGTTATTTCTATTATTACTATTGTTGCTATTGTTACTATTATTAGTATTATTGTTATTACTGTTATTATTACTGTTGTTGTTACTATTGTTACTGTTGTTATTACTGTTATTAATATTATGTTACTATTATTGCTGTTGTTATTACTGTTGTTATTTCTGTTGTTATTACTATTATTTCTATT
This sequence comes from Dipodomys ordii, assembly GCF_000151885.1. Taxonomy (NCBI): domain Eukaryota; kingdom Metazoa; phylum Chordata; class Mammalia; order Rodentia; family Heteromyidae; genus Dipodomys; species Dipodomys ordii. The sequence continues at coordinate 1,207 of NW_012284939.1, read as the reverse complement.
ATTACTGTTATTATTACTGTTGTTACCGTTATTGTTACTGTTATTGTTACAATTATTACTATTGTTGTTACTGTTGTTATTGCTATTATTAATACTATTGTTATTACTATTGTTACTGTTATTATTACTGTTGTCATTACTATTGTTTTTACTGTTGTTATTACTATTATTATTACTGTTATTGTTACTGTTGTTATTACTATTACTGTTATTGCTATTGTTGTTATTGTTACTGTTATTACTACTGGGGTAGTTGCTATTGTTATTACTATTATTAAAACTATTGTTATTACAGTTGTTACTGTTATCATTAGTGTTGTTATTACTGTGTTTTTACTGTTATTATTGTTGTTGTTATTGTTACTGGTGTTACTATTGTTATTGCTATTGTTAGTATTATTATTACTGTTGTTATTGTTACTATCACTGTTGTCACTATTGTTATTACTGTTGTATTACTGTTATTGTTACTGTTGTTACGGTTATTGTTACTATTATTATGACTGTGGTTGTTACTATTGTTATTACTATTATTGTTTTACTATTGTTATTATTACTGTTGTTATTACTATTGTTATTACTGTTATTGTTACTATTGTTATTTCTGTTATTGTTGTTGTTGCTATTATTTCTATTGTTCTTGCTATTATTACTGTTATTGTTGTTGTTATTGTTACTCTTATTACTACTGTTATTATTACTTTTATGGTTGTTATTGTTATTATTATTACTCTTGTTGTGACTATTATTGTTGTTGTTGCTATTATTAACACTATTATTACTGCTGTTATTATTACTGTTATTGCTATTATTACTGTTGTTATTATTGTTGCTATTATTGCTATTGTTATTAGTGTTGTTGTTACTGTTGTTATTGTTACTGTCATTGCTGTTATTGTTACTATTATAACTACTGTGGTTGTTGCTATTGTTATTACTATTGTTATTCATGTTATTATTACTGTTGTTGTTGTTATTCAGTTTATATTATTTTTTGGGTCTAGTCGTGGGGCCTGAACTCTGGGTATGGGTGCTGTCCCTCAGCTCTTCAGCTCAAGGCTAGCACTCTACCACAGCACCACTTCTGGCTTTTTTCTTTTTACTTATGTGGTGCTGAGCAATCGAACCCAGGGCCTCAGGCATGCAAGGCAAGCGCTCTACCACTAGCCACCTTCCCAGTCCCCAGAGGGTTTTAATAAAGCAAGCC
>NW_012284938.1:0-2515 GCF_000151885.1 Dipodomys ordii | reverse complement strand
TACGCCCAATGAAAAAGCTTCCTTATTCTAAGCATATAAATATCCCTGTGTGAAAAATAAAATTTGGCAGCTTGATCAGAATCCTTGTCTTGCTGTCCTTCTTCGTGTCTCTTGTCCCTTCATTCCTTCTCGTTTAGGTTCATTGCCCTCGTTGAAGTCCTGCGGGTCGGGACAACTATTATTTCTATTATCACTATTGTTATTGTTACTGTTGCTATTATTGTTATTACTGTTATTGCTATTATTATTACTCTTATTTCTATTATGATTGTTGTTGTTACTACTGTTACTACTGTGGTTGTTGCTATTGTTACTGTTATTACTATTGTTATTACTATTATTAATACTATTATTAGTGTTGTTATTACCATTAATTCTATTATTACTATTGTTGTTGTTACTGTTATTGTTGTTGTTGCTATTATTAATACTATTATTATTACTGTTGTTATTACTGTTATTATCACTGTTATTTCTATTATTACTATTGTTGCTATTGTTACTATTATTAGTATTATTGTTATTACTGTTATTATTACTGTTGTTGTTACTATTGTTACTGTTGTTATTACTGTTATTAATATTATGTTACTATTATTATTGCTGTTGTTATTACTGTTGTTATTTCTGTTGTTATTACTATTATTTCTATTATTACTGTTATTATTACTGTTGTTACCGTTATTGTTACTGTTATTGTTACGATTATTACTATTGTTGTTACTGTTGTTATTACTATTATTAATACTATTGTTATTACTATTGTTACTGTTATTATTACTGTTGTCATTACTATTATTTTTACTGTTGTTATTACTATTATTATTACTGTTATTGTTACTGTTGTTATTACTATTACTGTTATTGTTATTGTTGTTATTGTTACTGTTATTACTACTGGGGTAGTTGTTATTGTTATTACTATTATTAAAACTATTGTTATTACAGTTGTTACTGTTATCATTAGTGTTGTTATTACTGTTGTTTTTACTGTTATTATTGTTGTTGTTATTGTTACTGGTGTTACTATTGTTATTGCTATTGTTAGTATTATTATTACTGTTGTTATTGTTACTATCACTGTTGTCACTATTGTTATTACTGTTGTATTACTGTTATTGTTACTGTTGTTACGGTTATTGTTACTATTATTATGACTGTGGTTGTTACTATTGTTATTACTATATTATTACTATTATTACTATTATTGTTTTACTATTATTATTACTGTTGTTATTACTATTGTTATTACTGTTATTGTTACTATTGTTATTACTGTTATTGTTGTTGTTGCTATTATTTCTATTGTTCTTGCTATTATTACTGTTATTGTTGTTGTTGTTGTTACTCTTATTACTACTGTTATTATTACTTTTATGGTTGTTATTGTTATTATTATTACTCTTGTGACTATTATTGTTGTTGTTGCTATTATTAACACTATTATTACTGCTGTTATTATTACTGTTATTGCTATTATTACTGTTGTTATTATTGTTGCTATTATTGCTATTGTTATTAGTGTTGTTGTTACTGTTGTTATTGTTACTGTCATTGCTGTTATTGTTACTATTATAACTACTGTGGTTGTTGCTATTGTTATTACTATTGTTATTCATGTTATTATTACTGTTGTTGTTGTTATTCAGTTTATATTATTTTTTGGGTCTAGTCGTGGGGCCTGAACTCTGGGTATGGGTGCTGTCCCTCAGCTCTTCAGCTCAAGGCTAGCACTCTACCACAGCACCACTTCTGGCTTTTTTCTTTTTACTTATGTGGTGCTGAGCAATCGAACCCAGGGCCTCAGGCATGCAAGGCAAGCGCTCTACCACTAGCCACCTTCCCAGTCCCCAGAGGGTTTTAATAAAGCAAGCCTTAAGGAAGAAAGATAACATGAAGTGACAACTACAGAAATTCTACAGAGATGACACCTTTCACATTTCTGTCTTCCTTCTCTTCTCATACTTCAGAAAGCATTGACTAACATTATAAATATACTGCAATTATAAGTTAAGGATCAGTGTTTTTTTTTCCAACCTGAAGCCTTTTTTCCATGATTCTTGACATAAACTTTTTGGGAGATTTTTTGGATTGTGATGGGATTCCACCCAAAACAAAGCCATGTATATCAAGAAAGTCAGTATTTTCAACTCAGAGTACTAAACAAAAGAGGGAGAAAATTAAATTAAGGTTAGCAATATATGTTAAGCACAAATATACGCAATATCAAGATATCTTGAAATTGTATACTTTTACTGGATAAAGTGGCTCAAACCTGCAATATTATCTACTTAGAAAACAGAGATTAGAGTATTGCAGTTCCAGGCAAGCCCAGACAAAAAAAAGAAGTTTCAGAAACTCTAACCATTTGCTGGGTGCAATGTGTTTTGCTTGTGTTAGGAGGACCACAGTCCAAGCAGGCCCAGGCATAGTGATACTACCTCAAAATAAGCAACCAAATTACAATCTGCTGGTATGGCAATAAAAGAGATGCTGTTTCACAAGTATAGGATTT
>NW_012284937.1:0-2128 GCF_000151885.1 Dipodomys ordii | reverse complement strand
GCTGTTATTAATACTGTTATTGCTATTATTACTGTGCTATTATTGCTATGTTGCTATGTGTATAGTGTATGTACTGGTACTGCCATTGCTGTTATTGTTACTATATTACTACTGTGGTGTGCTATGTTATTACTATTGTTATTCCTGTTATTATTACTGTTGTTGTTGTTATTCAGTTTATATTATTTTTTGGGTCTAGTCGTGGGGCCTGAACTCTGGGTCTGGGTGCTGTCCCTCAGCTCTTCAGCTCAAGGCTAGCACTCTACCACAGCACCACTTCTGGCTTTTTTCTTTTTACTTATGTGGTGCTGAGCAATCGAACCCAGGGCCTCAGGCATGCAAGGCAAGCGCTCTACCACTAGCCACCTTCCCAGTCCCCAGAGGGTTTTAATAAAGCAAGCCTTAAGGAAGAAAGATAACATGAAGTGACAACTACAGAAATTCTACAGAGATGACACCTTTCACATTTCTGTCTTCCTTCTCTTCTCATACTTCAGAAAGCATTGACTAACATTATAAATATACTGCAATTATAAGTTAAGGATCAGTGTTTTTTTTTTCCAACCTGAAGCCTTTTTTCCATGATTCTTGACATAAACTTTTTGGGAGATTTTTTGGATTGTGATGGGATTCCACCCAAAACAAAGCCATGTATATCAAGAAAGTCAATATTTTCAACTCAGAGTACTAAACAAAAGAGGGAGAAAATTAAATTAAGGTTAGCAATATATGTTAAGCACAAATATACGCAATATCAAGATATCTTGAAATTGTATACTTTTACTGGATAAAGTGGCTCAAACCTGCAATATTATCTACTTAGAAAACAGAGATTAGAGTATTGCAGTTCCAGGCAAGCCCAGACAAAAAAAAGTTTCAGAAACTCTAACCATTTGCTGGGTGCAATGTGTTTTGCTTGTGTTAGGAGGACCACAGTCCAAGCAGGCCCAGGCATAGTGATACTACCTCAAAATAAGCAACCAAATTACAATCTGCTGGTATGGCAATAAAAGAGATGCTGTTTCACAAGTATAGGATTTTGGGTTCAATCATCCAGTATTCCTAGGCATTTAAGTGTGTGTCAGGGTAAGAATTTGGCATGTCTGAGGTCAAGACTTCATACTCATTTTACAAGCTCTAATAAAACCTTTGCCTCTTTTGTTATTTTTTTTAAATATAGCATAACTTCCATGCCTATCCATTAAGTAATATATTATGTGTTGGATACTGTCCTACTGAAATCACACTAAAGATCAAAAACCCATTGCCTTAGAAAGTGACTGCATTGGGAAAGAGAATCTCAAAGGTAGCATTTAAGTTGAAATCTCCTCCAAGAGAAGCAGAAGGCCTTGAATATTCCAAGGAAAGAGGACTCAGAAGGAGCCAGCTCTGATCTTGGAGTTTTAGTTCCACCAACTCAGAGGGAATGTATTTACAGTGTTAATGCTACCCAATCTGTGGTAGTTTATTATTACAATTACTAGCAAACATGTGGAATCTATAAGACATGAAAAGTCATTGACTCTTGGGGTCCATGACTCAAATTTATAATCCTAATGATTAAAAAGGATGAGACTTGGGGGATAATGGTTTTCAGGATGCTAGGAAAATTCATGAGGTTCTATCTCCAATTAACTTCAAAAATTTCTGGGCTGGAGACATGGTTCAAATGGTAGACTGACTACTGTTAGCAAACTGAGCATGAGTTATATTCAAGCCCCAAATTGGGATAAAGAAAATGTCCTTAGAATAATACTATGAGAAACAGAATTATGAATAGGAAAGCAGAAACAAAAGAAATAAACTTATTCATACAGACAAGGCTTCCCAAAATGAAATATGGCTTAAACTGTAATATTTAGGGTTTTCCTCCTATACAGTAGAAATAAATGGTATTTTGATTTGACAAAACTAAAGTGTAAAACTGTATGCAATAAATAATCACATTACTTTTATGTTTCCATAATTTAAATTTCCTACAAAGTTATAGAATAGTGTAGCTTTTGAAAATAAACCAATGTTGCACTTTCAAATATGATTATATATCCTTGCAAGTGTTGTCTAAAACTGATCTACACTGAAATGATTGCCATTGGTATCTTTCTCAGATTCCAAATGTCTATACTTT
>NW_012284936.1:0-10000 GCF_000151885.1 Dipodomys ordii | reverse complement strand
TATTATTATTGTTACTATTATTACTACTGTGGTCGTTGCTATTCTTATTACTATTATTACTCTTAACATTGCTATTGATATTACTGTTATTTCTATTATTGCTATTGTTGTTCTTGTTACTATTACTGTTATTGTTGTTGTTTTTATTACTGTTATTACTGTTGTTATTGTTGTTGTTACTGTTATTGTTACTATTGTTGTTGTCACTATTGTTCTTACTATTATTATTGCTATTGTTATTACTGTTGTTTTTACTGTTATTTCTATTATTACTATTCTTGTTGTTATTGTTACTATTATTCCTGTTGTTCTTGCTATTATTACTGTTATTGTTGTTATTACTATTTTTATTGTTACTATTATTACTGTTGTTATTACTATTATTTCTATTATCACTATTGTTATTGTTACTGTTGCTATTATTGTTATTACTGTTATTGCTATTATTATTACTCTTATTTCTATTATGATTGTTGTTGTTACTAGTGTTACTACTGTGGTTGTTGCTATTGTTACTGTTATTACTATTGTTATTACTATTATTAATACTATTATTAGTGTTGTTATTACCATTAATTCTGTTATTACTATTGTTGTTGTTACTGTTATTGTTGTTGTTGCTATTATTAATACTATTATTATTACTGTTGTTATTACTGTTATTATCACTGTTATTTCTATTATTACTATTGTTGCTATTGTTACTATTATTAGTATTATTGTTATTACTGTTATTATTACTGTTTTTGTTACTATTGTTACTGTTGTTATTACTGTTATTACTATTATGTTACTATTATTATTGCTGTTGTTATTACTGTTGTTATTTCTGTTGTTATTACTATTATTTCTATTATTACTGTTATTATTACTGTTGTTACCGTTATTGTTACCGTTATTGTTACTGTTATTGTTACGATTATTACTATTGTTGTTACTGTTGTTATTACTATTATTAATACTATTGTTATTACTATTGTTACTGTTATTATTACTGTTGTCATTACTATTATTTTTACTGTTGTTATTACTATTATTATTACTGTTGTTATTACTATTACTGTTATTGTTATTGTTGTTATTGTTACTGTTATTACTACTGGGGTAGTTGTTATTGTTATTACTATTATTAAAACTATTGTTATTACAGTTGTTACTGTTATCATTAGTGTTGTTATTACTGTTGTTTTTACTGTTATTATTGTTGTTGTTATTGTTACTGGTGTTACTATTGTTATTGCTATTGTTAGTATTATTATTACTGTTGTTATTGTTACTATCACTGTTGTCACTATTGTTATTACTGTTGTATTACTGTTATTGTTACTGTTGTTACGGTTATTGTTACTATTATTATGACTGTGGTTGTTACTATTGTTATTACTATATTATTACTATTATTACTATTATTGTTTTACTATTATTATTACTGTTGTTATTACTATTGTTATTACTGTTGTTATTACTATTGTTATTACTGTTATTGTTACTATTGTTATTACTGTTATTGTTGTTGTTGCTATTATTTCTATTGTTCTTGCTATTATTACTGTTATTGTTGTTGTTATTGTTACTCTTATTACTACTGTTATTATTACTTTTATGGTTGTTATTGTTATTATTATTACTCTTGTGACTATTATTGTTGTTGTTGCTATTATTAACACTATTATTACTGCTGTTATTATTACTGTTATTGCTATTATTACTGTTGTTATTATTGTTGCTATTATTGCTATTGTTGTTATTAGTGTTGTTGTTACTGTTGTTATTGTTACTGTCATTGCTGTTATTGTTACTATTATAACTACTGTGGTTGTTGCTATTGTTATTACTATTGTTATTCATGTTATTATTACTGTTGTTGTTGTTATTCAGTTTATATTATTTTTTGGGTCTAGTCGTGGGGCCTGAACTCTGGGTATGGGTGCTGTCCCTCAGCTCTTCAGCTCAAGGCTAGCACTCTACCACAGCACCACTTCTGGCTTTTTTCTTTTTACTTATGTGGTGCTGAGCAATCGAACCCAGGGCCTCAGGCATGCAAGGCAAGCGCTCTACCACTAGCCACCTTCCCAGTCCCCAGAGGGTTTTAATAAAGCAAGCCTTAAGGAAGAAAGATAACATGAAGTGACAACTACAGAAATTCTACAGAGATGACACCTTTCACATTTCTGTCTTCCTTCTCTTCTCATACTTCAGAAAGCATTGACTAACATTATAAATATACTGCAATTATAAGTTAAGGATCAGTGTTTTTTTTCCCAACCTGAAGCCTTTTTTCCATGATTCTTGACATAAACTTTTTGGGAGATTTTTTGGATTGTGATGGGATTCCACCCAAAACAAAGCCATGTATATCAAGAAAGTCAGTATTTTCAACTCAGAGTACTAAACAAAAGAGGGAGAAAATTAAATTAAGGTTAGCAATATATGTTAAGCACAAATATACGCAATATCAAGATATCTTGAAATTGTATACTTTTACTGGATAAAGTGGCTCAAACCTGCAATATTATCTACTTAGAAAACAGAGATTAGAGTATTGCAGTTCCAGGCAAGCCCAGACAAAAAAAAGAAGTTTCAGAAACTCTAACCATTTGCTGGGTGCAATGTGTTTTGCTTGTGTTAGGAGGACCACAGTCCAAGCAGGCCCAGGCATAGTGATACTACCTCAAAATAAGCAACCAAATTACAATCTGCTGGTATGGCAATAAAAGAGATGCTGTTTCACAAGTATAGGATTTTGGGTTCAATCATCCAGTATTCCTAGGCATTTAAGTGTGTGTCAGGGTAAGAATTTGGCATGTCTGAGGTCAAGACTTCATACTCATTTTACAAGCTCTAATAAAACCTTTGCCTCTTTTGTTATTTTTTTTAAATATAGCATAACTTCCATGCCCAAACCAAATAATTTCCTATTAGAGATTTTCTCCTATCCATTAAGTAATATATTATGTGTTGGATACTGTCCTACTGAAATCACACTAAAGATCAAAAACCCATTGCCTTAGAAAGTGACTGCATTGGGAAAGAGAATCTCAAAGGAAGCATTTAAGTTGAAATCTCCTCCAAGAGAAGCAGAAGGCCTTGAATATTCCAAGGAAAGAGGACTCAGAAGGAGCCAACTCTGATCTTGGAGTTTTAGTTCCACCAACTCAGAGGGAATGTATTTACAGTGTTAATGCTACCCAATCTGTGGTAGTTTATTATTACAATTACTAGCAAACATGTGGAATCTATAAGACATGAAAAGTCATTGACTCTTGGGGTCCATGACTCAAATTTATAATCCTAATGATTAAGAAGGATGAGACTTGGGGGATAATGGTTTTCAGGATGCTAGGAAAATTCATGAGGTTCTATCTCCAATTAACTTCAAAAATTTCTGGGCTGGAGACATGGTTCAAATGGTAGACTGACTACTGTTAGCAAACTGAGCATGAGTTATATTCAAGCCCCAAATTGGGATAAAGAAAATGTCCTTAGAATAATACTATGATAAACAGAATTATGAATAGGAAAGCAGAAACAAAAGAAATAAACTTATTCATACAGACAAGGCTTCCCAAAATGAAATATGGCTTAAACTGTAATATTTAGGGTTTTCCTCCTATACAGTAGAAATAAATGGTATTTTGATTTGACAAAACTAAAGTGTAAAACTGTATGCAATAAATAATCACATTACTTTTATTTTTCCATAATTTAAATTTCCTACAAAGTTATAGAATAGTGTAGCTTTTGAAAATAAACCAATGTTGCACTTTCAAATATGATTATATATCCTTGCAAGTGTTGTCTAAAACTGATCTACACTGAAATGATTGCCATTGGTATCTTTCTCAAGATTCCAAATGTTTATACTTTCAGCTGACCTTCCACAAAACTCATACACCAAAAATAACTTTTTAGTTTGTTCATGCAATCATAGGAATATAAACATATGTGTCAAAATGTTAATTACCTTAATCTGCTGTCATTAATGTAATATAACTAATACAATTAAGTATATACCTTGAGGAAAATAAGATTCTTCCTTCTAAATACATGCTTGCAGGCACACACACACACATATATTTACCACTCTGACTCAGGTTAGATTCCTGACATTGGGTATCAGACACTTATCTAATAATCAACCTTTCCTGCACAGATATAAAATACATTCATGTCCTGACCCGCAGGACGTCAACGAGGGCAGTGAACCTAAGTGAGAAGGAATGAAGGGACAAGAAACACGAAGAAGGGCAGCAAGACAAGGATTCTGATCAAGCTGCCAAATTTTATTTTTTCACACTGGGGTATTTATATGCTTAGAATAAGGAAGCTTTTTCATTGGGCGTAGCAGCTGCAGGATGCTTGTTTAGGGCAGTGAAAAGGTGGTTGTTAGCAGCTACTAGGGGGTGAAAAGGTGGTTGTTAGCAGCTACCGGTATTTGGATGGGGCAGGATGAAAAGACCGGATTCTGTGAACAGCCTCCTGATGTTCCAGTGAGATAGTCAAGCCTATCATGCAGATAGACTCCCTGCAGGGCTCTGGACACATACTTCCACAACACAAAAATACCAGATCATTCAAAATAATGAAAATATTTAAAGAATCACCCAGCTCCTGTACCATCTACGCCCTGATTTCATTCATTTATGTCAATACATTTTTCATATCATAATTAAAATCTTTTTGAGTCTCTCATTAGCAGACAAAAATGTTATCATACAATAGAAAATGTAAGTAAAATTACTTTTCCCTGGGTAATCTTTTATATATATTATCAAAGACTTCGGTTTCCTTGTAGAGTCTGCTTCTGGCATTTTGCCCTAATGTCTAATATTAAATTACAAAGGACATGCCATATTCCTCAGTTCATTTTTCCTAAAGGTTATGCTATGGAGTTGAATCTGATTTGCTTGCTTATTCTAAATTAAATTTTCTCAACAACTTGAATTATTGTTTATGTTACTCCTAAACCATTTGAAATATCAAAAAGAACTGGAAATTCACTTTGACAATGATTTGTGAATGGCAACAATGCTTGTGGATGGAATGAAGGACTTGAATGATCTAGAGTTCCTTAAAAATGACACTGTTCTTTAAAGGGCTGATCATTTAGTAAGCTTTAAAGTGTGGTCTTCTTATTTCATCTAAGAAGATAAAAGTATGCTTTTCATCACATTTTTGCCTTCAAAGCACTAAAATTATTTCCTTTGTACAGTTCAGGCCCAGCTGCTACTGCAGTGAAACCCACAAACAACTGCACAGCTGTGTTAGCTGCTCTAGAATTTGAAATTTTCTTCCAGTAGCCCTAGTGATTTGAGCCCAGATTCATGGGATAGTCACATAATCTACAGTTACAAATCACCACAATATACAAAGACTACATGCAAAATGAGGTTCAATTTTTTTCTTTGTTGTTTTCTTTTTGTCTTATTGATTGTCTTTTAAGGAGCTAGGAGCTGTGTATTTCTCATTATTGTTGATGTGACTTAAATAAATTACCAGATTTTTCAAATAAAATAAAGAGATAAAAAATACATATTTAGTCACAAAATAAAGCTAAACATTTGAGTGATTTTTTTTATTCTAGTCCTGTTCTCAGTTATCTTCATATAATGTCGAGGTGAGTCAAGCATATGTATAAATTGACATGTATATGCACACAGAACTCTGGAATTTTTAGATTTTGATTTCTATATCAACTTCACCTAGAAAAGAAAATTATTACTCGGTTCATGTCTTAAGTAATCTACTTAATACGAGTTTTAATCATTTTTTTCTTTTAAAATAAATTTTTGCCAATCCTGGGTTTTATTTTTCTTTCTTTATTTATTATTTTTTAAATTGTGAAAATACCATACAGAGGGGTTACAATTACATGGGCAAGGTAATGACTACATTTCATATCAAGCATTGTTGCCTCCTCCTTTGTTTCCCCTTCCCATTCCTTCCAATCTCCTCGTTGGTATAATTTATGGAGGGGAAGGGAAAAATAAATTGTTTAAATAGGGATACAGGTGGACCCATTGCAACAATGAGATGTACAAGATGTTATGTCGAAAAACCAACTTTACAAGTTTTATTAATTTTATCAATAGATCTCATAATCTATGGAATTGATGCATTGCATAAGTATTTGATTTATTATTTCCACTGAATTAATATTACATTTATTTTATTTTTTTGCACATGAAATAATTACATTCTTGAGGATAAAACATCCCTTTTTTCATTTTGGTTGCCAAAGTGGAAGTATTAGACATTTTGAAATTTTAAATTTAAATTTGAACCTTCAAATTTCACTAGGACGCCGGGCACTGGTGGCTCACGCTTGGAATCCTAGCTACTCAGGAGGCTGAGATCTGAGGATCGCGGTTCAAAGCCAGCCTGGGCAGGAAAGACCGTGAGACTCCTAACTCCAATAAACCACTAGAAAACCGGAAGTGGTGCTGTAGCTCACATGGTAGAGCGCTTGCCTTGAGCTGAAGAGCTGAGGGACAGTGCCCAGGCCCAGAGTTCAAGCCCCACGACCGACAAAAAAAAACAAAAACAAAAAAATTTCACTAGGACTTGAATTGTGTTACTTACAACTTTAATGTTAAAATAAAGAGCATTATTAAATAGAAAGCAACATTATAAGTTATCACACCTTAATCCCTGAATTGACTTAATGATAAAAAACAATTATATAACATGCTGTATATACTCAAACTATGAGATACAGAAACAGAAGACTTCTTTTTTTGTTTTGGTTTGTTGTTCTTTATAGTTTGTGATGATTCTGTCTTCTTTACCTTATGCCTAGTGTATTCATTGTACGTCTTCAGGAAAGTGGGGGGTGGGCACAGAGCTTTAGGGAAAAGGGTGAAAAATTGCAGCAGTAGAGTTCATTGAACATTGATAAAAGTGAACTATTTAACACATGGATGGGGACAGGACAAATGAGGGAACTGAAGACATTTCATAAAAGGAAATATACTCATTACTTGACTCATGTAATTGCAATTCCTCTATAAATCACCTTAATAATAACAACAGAGAATTTTTTAAGGTCAAACAGAATGTTGCTTGTTAGAATTCTAGATTTTTTTTGTTCACTGGTTTGAGCTGGTTGAGTCTATCTCTGAAAATAGCTACATTGACATTCATTGGGTGAATTGTGAGCTACTAGTATATAAAAGTCAATTATGATTGCTTGTATGTTTTTTGAGACTCTGATTTATTTACTTCTTTAATTTGTCTACAGGTTTTTGGTTGGGCTTGTTCCTGTTTTTCAAAAGACCTATTGGTGCATAATTAGTGCGGATTCAAGATTGTTCTAATTTATTGCTGTACATACTCAAAGCTATAAATTTTCTTCTGAGTATTGCCTGTGCCCTTGTGTCCCAGGGGAGGTAGTATTTTGTGTGTTCACTTCCACTGAATTCCATAAACCTTGGAACTGACCTCCATATCTCTTCAGTGACTCACTGATGATTTAGCAATGTGTTATTCAGTCTCTGTGAGTTTCAGAATTTTCTGTAATGCCTTTTGATGTCAAGATCTAATTTGGTCCCATCATGGTTTGACAGGATACAAGGAGTAATTTCATTTTTACTTTTGAATTTTCACAGATTTTCCTTGTGATCTAAGATATGACCTATTTTGGAGAACATTCCATGGGCTGCTGAGAGGGATATATATTGCGATGCTGCTAGGTGAAATATTCTGTAGATATCTATTAGGTATAGCTTGTCATTGCAGTTATTTAGGTCTGAAGTTTTTTTTGGCTAAGGTTTTACCTGGATGGCCTGTCCAGTGGTAAGAATGATGTGTTCAAGCAACCAACAATGTGTTTGGATGCATGCATATTTTTAGGTTAAGTAATATTTGTCTGATGAATTTGGGAGCTCTAGGATTCAGGGCATTGATATTTAGAATTGTAATATCCCCATGATGGAGAGTTGTCTTTATCAATATTTAATGTCCTCCTTTGTCTCTTTTTACTTTCATTCCACTTTTAATTTAAAGCCTATTTTGTCTAATATTTGTATAGCTACTCTGGCCTGTTTATGAAGTCCATTTTTAATTTGTAAAAATGATGTACAGAAGGGTTACAATTACATAGTCAGATATTGAGCACCTTTCTTTTGAATAGTGTCACTTCTTCCCTCATGTTCTCCCAGTTTTTCCCTTTCAACCTCCCTCCCCCATAAGTTGTATAGTTCATTTTCAATGTAGTGTCTATTGAGTAGCACTGCTACATTTGTTGACCCTTTGTACCACCATTTCTGTGTTTCCCCTTGCCCTTTCCAAACTTAGATATAAAACCAAAGGTACAGAAATAAAAACAGCAACAGAAGACAGAAGGAAAAAGCAAAATAATAAAACTCTCATTATCATTTCTTGGAGATCATTTTGATGAACATTATTTTATATGATAATATTGATATAGCTATTGAGCCTTTGTGATCCTCTCCAAAGGGCATCCTCCATTTAATCTCACTGTATAAATTTTTAGAATCCCATATAATGTATCATGTCCAAGTCTAATGTTTTCCCTTTTATCATCCAAGTGTGTTTACTTGTAGAATTATAGGCACATTCTAATACAACAAATGAGGGAAATCAAGCAACCTACATATATATGTATGTATGTATATATATATATATGACATATATACTTTTATTTATCGCTATTTACAAGTATGTATGTATGTATGTATACATACATATATACACATAAATATTCAAATTCCATTCATCCATCAGAGACAATAATATTGTACCATTCTTAAGGAAAATGAAACACGCAGAAATAATAATGTTAAGTGAAATTAACTGCACCCAGAGAAACTTAGGTTTCCTCACTTGTGATAGATAGCAGCTGCTTCTAAATGTAAATTTATAAACATTTATTAAACATACTGGATGGTATGCAAACAGATACAAATGAATTATCTGAAGTGTCAGAGTCTATGTAGTGTGAAAATATTATCATTCTCTTAAAAGATTAAGTCAAAGCCCAACAAAATAAATGCCATTAAATGTGTAGTGCAAGAGAGGACAGTGGGGGGCAATGTGAGAGGGGTAGGAAATTGAAGGGGAAAAGGATAGGCAAGAAACCATTGCATACTTCCCAGAATTGAAATATACAAAGCAAGGGGTAGTGTGAAATTGGGGTGAAGATGTTGAAGTGGTAACACAATTCCAGGTGCATTGTACACATAAACTGCTTTGTTAAATGGCAAGTCATTCCATACATAACATAATATTGAGATACGTAAAGACTGGGCTTGATTGGGAGGGATGGATGAGAATGTTGAAATGGGTGAAGTTGATCAAGATGCTCTGTATCCATAAACTGTTTCAGTGAATGGCAACTCCTTTGTACAAGTAGTTAAAGATATTAAAATATTCAAAAAATTAATTATGATTGTTGAATAGAGAGTTTAACCTCAAGTCAATTCCCATTTAAAAATATTTTTAACCTGGAGGTTTGGAGAATCAAATTCCAATAATAAAACATTATGAATCTTTTTTTCTGAAAATTTGAAATTTAAATAAAAATTCCTTTGCTTTTTGTCAGCTATTGGGTTGCTATAAGAGAATACTTCAACGTAAGTGGCTTAAAAACATCAGGAGTATATTACCCATACTCTAGAAGCTTGAACATTGGTTATAAAAATGGTTATTCAAAGCAATTCCTTGTCTTATGGGGGGTCTACTTTCTGGTTCATTATAATTTATTTGCTGGATGTTCACATGGCAGAGTAGTTATATTGGGCTTCTTTTATCAGGATCATTATTTCAGGGTCATCTCTGAAAAGTTGATTCTAATGTCACCAGACAGGGAATACAATTTCAAAATGTGTATCTGGAAGTAGTTACATCGTCCAATATATTTTGCAACTTTTGCTTTAACTCTTAGTGTAGTGTGTCATTTGGATATTATTTCATAAGAAATAATAACTTAAGAAGACAAACCTATATCGTGTAAATTATGTGAATGATTTCTCTTAACAAT
>NW_012284935.1:0-2594 GCF_000151885.1 Dipodomys ordii | reverse complement strand
AATATTATCTACTTAGAAAACAGAGATTACAGTATTGCAGTTCCAGGCAAGCCCAGACAAAAAAAAGAAGTTTCAGAAACTCTAACCATTTGCTGGGTGCAATGTGTTTTGCTTGTGTTAGGAGGACCGCAGTCCAAGCAGGCCCAGGCATAGTGATACTACCTCAAAATAAGCAACCAAATTACAATCTGCTGGTATGGCAATAAAAGAGATGCTGTTTCACAAGTATAGGATTTTGGGTTCAATCATCCAGTATTCCTAGGCATTTAAGTGTGTGTCAGGGTAAGAATTTGGCATGTCTGAGGTCAAGACTTCATACTCATTTTACAAGCTCTAATAAAACCTTTGCCTCTTTTGTTATTTTTTTTAAATATAGCATAACTTCCATGCCCAAACCAAATAATTTCCTATTAGAGATTTTCTCCTATCCATTAAGTAATATATTATGTGTTGGATACTGTCCTACTGAAATCACACTAAAGATCAAAAACCCATTGCCTTAGAAAGTGACTGCATTTGGAAAGAGAATCTCAAAGGTAGCATTTAAGTTGAAATCTCCTCCAAGAGAAGCAGAAGGCCTTGAATATTCCAAGGAAAGAGGACTCAGAAGGAGCCAGCTCTGATCTTGGAGTTTTAGTTCCACCAACTCAGAGGCAATGTATTTACAGTGTTAATGCTACCCAATCTGTGGTAGTGTATTATTACAATTACTAGCAAACATGTGGAATCTATAAGACATGAAAAGTCATTGACTCTTGGGGTCCATGACTCAAATTTATAATCCTAATGATTAAGAAGGATGAGACTTGGGGGATAATGGTTTTCAGGATGCTAGGAAAATTCATGAGGTTCTATCTCCAATTAACTTCAAAAATTTCTGGGCTGGAGACATGGTTCAAATGGTAGACTGACTACTGTTAGCAAACTGAGCATGAGTTATATTCAAGCCCCAAATTGGGATAAAGAAAATGTCCTTAGAATAATACTATGAGAAACAGAATTATGAATAGGAAAGCAGAAACAAAAGAAATAAACTTATTCATACAGACAAGGCTTCCCAAAATGAAATATGGCTTAAACTGTAATATTTAGGGTTTTCCTCCTATACAGTAGAAATAAATGGTATTTTGATTTGACAAAACTAAAGTGTAAAACTGTATGCAATAAATAATCACATTACTTTTATGTTTCCATAATTTAAATTTCCTACAAAGTTATAGAATAGTGTAGCTTTTGAAAATAAACCAATGTTGCACTTTCAAATATGATTATATATCCTTGCAAGTGTTGTCTAAAACTGATCTACACTGAAATGATTGCCATTGGTATCTTTCTCAAGATTCCAAATGTTTATACTTTCAGCTGACCTTCCACAAAACTCATACACCAAAAATAACTTTTTAGTTTTGAAAGACCCCAGACTCCAAATGATCACCCATTAAAGCCCCCATTGAGCCCCTTAAGAAAAGCTGAGGCAGCTGCCCCTTCCCCTACATACCTAAGAGAACAAAGCAGGATACAGGCAAGTCATTAAACAGAGTCACTGCCTGCAGGCCTCAGCGACTGTGATACATGCCCTAAAACCAGACATTCCTGGAAAATAGCCGACCCACCCGTCCCTTCCTGTAAAACTTAAACCTAATAGTAGGGTAAGGCAGGATGCTGTAAATCACTTGTCAAAATTAGGGAACAGAAAGTTTCGGTGCATAACGACCAGCACAGGCATGTCTGGGCAAGTACCGACACGTCAGCTATCCCCCAACCCCACCTACCCCATCTGGCCAGCTTAGCCTGACCAATCCCCACCCTGAGCGTAATTTGAAATTAACCAATCAATACCCTGTAACCACGCATCTCGCTTCTGTAACCTCGCTTCTGCTACCCATAAAAATAGGGTGCTTTCAGGCACTCGGCGCGCAAGTCTCCCGATAGACTTTGTCGCCCCGGGTACCCGTGTAACCGGTTCCCAGACACCCGACCCGAACCTTGTGGATCTCATGGTCGAGTGCACCTGGGAGCCTAGGCATGCCCGAATAAACCTCTTGCTGTTTGCATCCCCACAAGTGGTCTCGTTGTTCCTTGGGGAAGGGTCTCTTCAGATTGAAGGACACCCCACGCCGGGGGTCTTTCATTTGGGGGCTCGTCCGGGATAGAGACCCCCACCCAGGGACCACCGACCCATTTTCGGGAGGTAAGCTGGCCAGCATCTGTGTGTCGTCTGTGTGCTGTCTGTAAGCTGTCTGAAGTCTTGTGTGGCCAATTTCTGTGCGCTTGCGAATCTGGTGAGTTCGGCCGTTCTCGTCCGTATCTGGCGGATCCGTGGAGGAGCTGACGAGCTCGTACTCCCGACCGCAGCCCCCAGGAGACGTCTTGGGGGGTGTCCGGAGCCTGAAACAGTGGCTCATCCGGAGTCTGAAACAGTGGCTCATCCGGAGTCTGAAACAGTGGCTCATCCGAGGGTCTGAAAAAAGTGGCCCATCCGGAGCCTGAACAGTGGCTCATCCGAGGGTCTGAAAAAGTGGCCCATCCGGAGCCTGAACAGTGGCTCATCTGAGGGTCTGAAAAAGTGACCCGTCAGGGAACCCCGTCCTTTT
>NW_012284934.1:0-4616 GCF_000151885.1 Dipodomys ordii | reverse complement strand
ATGCTGTTTCACAAGTATAGGATTTGGGTTCAATCATCCAGTATCTAGGCATAAAGTGTGTGTCAGGGTAGATTGGCATGTCTGAGGTCAAGACTTCATACTCATTTTACAAGCTCTAATAAAACCTTTGCCTCTTTTTTTATTTTTTTAAAATATAGCATAACTTCCATGCCCAAACCAAATAATTTCCTATTAGAGATTTTCTCCTATCCATTAAGTAATATATTATGTGTTGGATACTGTCCTACTGAAATCACACTAAAGATCAAAAACCCATTGCCTTAGAAAGTGACTGCATTGGGAAAGAGAATCTCAAAGGTAGCATTTAAGTTGAAATCTCCTCCAAGAGAAGCAGAAGGCCTTGAATATTCCAAGGAAAGAGGACTCAGAAGGAGCCAGCTCTGATCTTGGAGTTTTAGTTCCACCAACTCAGAGGGAATGTATTTACAGTGTTAATGCTACCCAATCTGTGGTAGTTTATTATTACAATTACTAGCAAACATGTGGAATCTATAAGACATGAAAAGTCATTGACTCCTGGGGTCCATGACTCAAATTTATAATCCTAATGATTAAGAAGGATGAGACTTGGGGGATAATGGTTTTCAGGATGCTAGGAAAATTCATGAGGTTCTATCTCCAATTAACTTCAAAAATTTCTGGGCTGGAGACATGGTTCAAATGGTAGACTGACTACTGTTAGCAAACTGAGCATGAGTTATATTCAAGCCCCAAATTGGGATAAAGAAAATGTCCTTAGAATAATACTATGAGAAACAGAATTATGAATAGGAAAGCAGAAACAAAAGAAATAAACTTATTCATACAGACAAGGCTTCCCAAAATGAAATATGGCTTAAACAGTAATATTTAGGGTTTTCCTCCTATACAGTAGAAATAAATGGTATTTTGATTTGACAAAACTAAAGTGTAAAACTGTATGCAATAATCACATTACTTTTATGTTTCCATAATTTAAATTTCCTACAAAGTTATAGAATAGTGTAGCTTTTGAAAATAAACCAATGTTGCACTTTCAAATATGATTATATATCCTTGCAAGTGTTGTCTAAAACTGATCTACACTGAAATGATTGCCATTGGTATCTTTCTCAAGATTCCAAATGTTTATACTTTCAGCTGACCTTCCACAAAACTCATACACCAAAAATAACTTTTTAGTTTGTTCATGCAATCATAGGAATATAAACATATGTGTCAAAATGTTAATTACCTTAATCTGCTGTCATTAATGTAATATAACTAATACAATTAAGTATATACCTTGAGGAAAATAAGATTCTTCCTTCTAAATACATACTTGCAGGCACACACACACACATATATTTACCACTCTGACTCAGGTTAGATTCCTGACATTGGGTATCAGACACTTATCTAATAATCAACCTTTCCTGCACAGATATAAAATACATTCATGTCCTGACCCGCAGGACGTCAACGAGGGCAGTGAACCTAAGTGAGAAGGAATGAAGGGACAAGAGACACGAAGAAGGGCAGCAAGACAAGGATTCTGATCAAGCTGCCAAATTTTATTTTTTCACACTGGGGTATTTATATGCTTAGAATAAGGAAGCTTTTTCATTGGGCGTAGCAGCTGCAGGATGCTTGTTTAGGGCAGTGAAAAGGTGGTTGTTAGCAGCTACTAGGGGGTGAAAAGGTGGTTGTTAGCAGCTACCGGTATTTGGATGGGGCAGGATGAAAAGACCGGATTCTGTGAACAGCCTCCTGATGTTCCAGTGAGATAGTCAAGCCTATCATGCAGATAGACTCCCTGCAGGGCTCTCGACACATTCATACTTCCACAACACAAAAATACCAGATCATTCAAAATAATGAAAATATTTAAAGAATCACCCAGCTCCTGTACCATCTACGCCCTGATTTCATTCATTTATGTCAATACATTTTTCATATCATAATTAAAATCTTTTTGAGTCTCTCATTAGCAGACAAAAATGTTATCATACAATAGAAAATGTAAGTAAAATTACTTTTCCCTGGGTAATCTTTTATATATATTATCAAAGACTTCAGTTTCCTTGTAGAGTCTGCTTCTGGCATTTTGCCCTAATGTCTAATATTAAATTACAAAGGACATGCCATATTCCTCAGTTCATTTTTCCTAAAGGTTATGCTATGGAGTTGAATCTGATTTGCTTGCTTATTCTAAATTAAATTTTCTCAACAACTTGAATTATTGTTTATGTTACTCCTAAACCATTTGAAATATCAAAAAGAACTGGAAATTCACTTTGACAATGATTTGTGAATGGCAACAATGCTTGTGGATGGAATGAAGGACTTGAATGATCTAGAGTTCCTTAAAAATGACACTGTTCTTTAAAGGGTTGATCATTTAGTAAGCTTTAAAGTGTGGTCTTCTTATTTCATCTAAGAAGATAAAAGTATGCTTTTCATCACATTTTTGCCTTCAAAGCACTAAAATTATTTCCTTTGTACAGTTCAGGCCCAGCTGCTACTGTAGGGAAACCCACAAACAACTGCACAGCTGTGTTAGCTGCTCTAGAATTTGAAATTTTCTTCCAGTAGCCCTAGTGATTTGAGCCCAGATTCATGGGATAGTCACATAATCTACAGTTACAAATCACCACAATATACAAAGACTACATGCAATATGAGGTTCAATTTTTTCTTTGTTTTCTTTTTGTCTTATTGATTGTCTTTTAAGGAGCTAGGAGCTGTGTATTTCTCATTATTGTTGATGTGACTTAAATAAATTACCAGATTTTTCAAATAAAATAAAGAGATAAAAAATACATATTTAGTCACAAAATAAAGATAAACATTTGAGTGATTTTTTTTATTCTAGTCCTGTTCTCAGTTATCTTCATATAATGTCGAGGTGAGTCAAGCATATGTATAAATTGACATGTATAAGCACACAGAACTCTGGAATCTTTAGATTTTGATTTCTATATCAACTTCACCTAGAAAAGAAAATTATTACTCGGTTCATGTCTTAAGTAATCTACTTAATACGAGTTTTAATCATTTTTTTCTTTTAAAATAAATTTTTGCCAATCCTGGGTTTTATTTATTTTTCTTTCTTTCTTTATTATTTTTTTTTTTTTTATTTTAAAGAAAGGCAGACTGCCCCGCGCAGCGCCTCATTTGGATGTGTCTGGAGTCTTGGAAGCTTGACTACCCTACGTTCTCCTACAAATGGACCTTGAGAGCTTGTTTGGAGGTTCTAGCAGGGGAGCACAGCTACTCGTATACCCTTGACCGAAGACCGGTCCTCCTCTATCGGGGATGGTCGTCCTCTTCGACCGAGCGCGCAGCTTCGGGAGGGACGCACATGGAGCGGTGAGGGAGGAAGGGGACACCCGCCTAGCCAGCCAGATCAGCCGAATCAACCCTGGCGATCAATGGGGTGACAGATGTCGCAGCCAGATCGCCCTCACATCCTCTTTATTATTTTTTAAATTGTGAAAATACCATACAGAGAGGTTACAATTACATGGGCAAGGTAATGACTACATTTCATATCAAGCATTGTTGCCTCCTCCTTTGTTTCCCCTTCCCATTCCTTCCAATCTCCTCGTTGGTATAATTTGTGGAGGGGAAGGGAAAAATAAATTGTTTAAATAGGGATACAGGTGGACCCATTGCAACAATGAGATGTACAAGATGTTATGTCGAAAAACCAACTTTACAAGTTTTATTAATTTTATCAATAGATCTCATAATCTATGGAATTGATGCATTGCATAAGTATTTGATTTATTATTTCCACTGAATTAATATTACATTTATTTTATTTTTTTGCACATGAAATAATTACATTCTTGAGGATAAAAAATCCCTTTTTTCATTTTGGTTGCCAAAGTGGAAGTATTAGACATTTTGAAATTTTAAATTTAAATTTGAACCTTCAAATTTCACTAGGACGCCGGGCACTGGTGGCTCACACTTGTAATCCTAGCTACTCAGGAGGCTGAGATCTGAGGATCACGGTTCAAAGCCAGCCCGGGCAGGAAAGACCGTGAGACTCCTATCTCCAATAAACCACTAGAAAACCGGAAGTGGTGCTGTAGCTCACATGGTAGAGCACTTGCCTTGAGCTGAAGAGCTGAGGGACAGCGCCCAGGCCCAGAGTTCAAGCCCCACGACTGACAAAAAAAAACAAAAACAAAAACAAAAAAACAAATTTCACTAGGACTTGAATTGTGTTACTTACAACTTTAATGTTAAAATAAAGAGCATTATTAAATAGAAAGCAACATTATAAGTTATCACACCTTAATCCCTAAATTGACTTAATGATAAAAAACAATTATATTTATATAACATACTGTATATACTCAAACTATGAGATACAGAAACAGAAGACTTCTTTTTTTGTTTTGGTTTGTTGTTCTTTATAGTTTGTGATGATTCTGTCTTCTTTACCTTATGCCTAGTGTATTCATTGTACGTCTTCAGGAAAGTGGGGGGTGGGCACAGAGCTTTAGGGAAAAGGGTGAAAAATTGCAGCAGTAGAGTTCATTGAACATTGATAAAAGTGAACTATTTAACACTTGGATGGGGACAGGACAAATGAGGGAACTGAAGACATTTCATAAAAGGAA
>NW_012284933.1:0-2435 GCF_000151885.1 Dipodomys ordii | reverse complement strand
GATTCTGATCAAGCTGGCAAATTTTATTTTTTCACACTGGGGTATTTATATGCTTAGAATAAGGAAGCTTTTTCATTGGGAGTAGCAGCTGCAGGATGCTTGCTTAGGGCAGTGAAAAGGTGGTTGTTAGCAGCTACTGGGTGTTTGTATGGGGGGTGAAAAGGTGGTCGTTAGCAGCTACTAGGGGGTGAAAAGGTGGTTGTTAGCAGCTACCAGTATTTGTATGGGGCAGGATGAAAAGACCGGATTCTGTGAACAGCCTCCTGATGTTCCAGTGAGATAGTCAAGCCTATCATGTAGATAGACTCCCTGCAGGGCTCTCGACACATTCATACTTCCACAATACAAAAATACCAGATCATTCAAAATAATGAAAATATTTAAAGAATCACCCAGCTCCTGTACCATCTACGCCCTGATTTCATTCATTTATGTCAATACATTTTTCATATCATAATTAAAATCTTTTTGAGTCTTTCATTAGCAGACAAAAATGTTACCATACAATAGAAAATGTAAGTAAAATTACTTTTCCCTGGGTAATCTTTTATATATATTATCAAAGACTTCGGTTTCCTTGTAGAGTCTGCTTCTGGCATTTTGCCCTAATGTCTAATATGGAATTACAAAGGACATGCCATATTCCTCAGTTCATTTTTCCTAAAGGTTATGCTATGGAGGTGAATCTGATTTGCTTGCTTATTCTAAATTAAATTTTCTCAACAACTTGAATTATTGTTTATGTTACTCCTAAACCCATTTGAAATATCAAAAAGAACTGGAAATTCACTTTGACAATGATTTGTGAATGGCAACAATGCTTGTAGATGGAATGAAGGACTTGAATGATCTAGAGTTCCTTAAAAATGACACTGTTCTTTAAAGGGCTGATCATTTAGTAAGCTTTAAAGTGTGGTCTTCTTATTTCATCTAAGAAGATAAAAGTATGCTTTTCATCACATTTTTGCCTTCAAAGCACTAAAATTATTTCCTTTGTACAGTTCAGGCCCAGCTGCTACTGCAGTGAAACCCACAAACAACTGCACAGCTGTGTTAGCTGCTCTAGAATTTGAAATTTTCTTCCAGTAGCCCTAGTGATTTGAGCCCAGATTCATGGGATAGTCACATAATCTACAGTTACAAATCACCACAATATACAAAGACTACATGCAAAATGAGGTTCAATTTTTTCTTTGTTGTTTTCTTTTTGTCTTATTGATTGTCTTTTAAGGAGCTAGGAGCTGTGTATTTCTCATTATTGTTGATGTGACTTAAATAAATTACCAGATTTTTCAAATAAAATAAAAAGATAAAAAATGCATATTTAGTCACAAAATAAAGATAAACATTTGAGTGATTTTTTTTATTCTAGTCCTGTTCTCAGTTATCTTCATATAATGTCGAGGTGAGTCAAGCATATGTATAAATTGACATGTATAAGCACACAGAACTCTGGAATCTTTAGATTTTGATTTCTATATCAACTTCACCTAGAAAAGAAAATTATTACTCGGTTCATGTCTTAAGTAACCTACTTAATACGAGTTTTAATCATTTTTTTCTTTTAAAATAAATTTTTGCCAATCCCTGGGTTTTATTTTTCTTTCTTTATTTATTATTTTTTAAATTGTGAAAATACCATACAGAGGGGTTACAATTACATGGGCAAGGTAATGACTACATTTCTTATCAAGCATTGTTGCCTCCTCCTTTGTTTCCCCTTCCCATTCCTTCCAATCTCCTCGTTGGTATAATTTGTGGAGGGGAAGGGAAAAATAAATTGTTTAAATAGGGATACAGGTGGACCCATTGCAACAATGAGATGTACAAGATGTTATGTCAAAAAACCAACTTTACAAGTTTTATTAATTTTATCAATAGATCTCATAATCTATGGAATTGATGCATTGCATAAGTATTTGATTTATTATTTCCACTGAATTAATATTACATTTATTTTATTTTTTTGCACATGAAATAATTACATTCTTGAGGATAAAACATCCCTTTTTTCATTTTGGTTGCCAAAGTGGAAGTATTAGACATTTTGAAATTTTAAATTTAAATTTGAACCTTCAAATTTCACTAGGACGCCGGGCACTGGTGGCTCACGCTTGGAATCCTAGCTACTCAGGAGGCTGAGATCTGAGGATCGCGGTTCAAAGCCAGCCTGGGCAGGAAAGACCGTGAGACTCCTAACTCCAATAAACCACTAGAAAACCGGAAGTGGTGCTGTAGCTCACATGGTAGAGCGCTTTCCTTGAGCTGAAGAGCTGAGGGACAGTGCCCAGGCCCAGAGTTCAAGCCCCACGACCGACAAAAAAAAAACAAAAACAAAAAAATTTCACTAGGACTTGAATTGTGTTACTTACAACTTTAATGTTAAAATAAAGAGCATTATTAAATAGAAGAGCAACATTATAAGTTATCACACC
>NW_012284932.1:0-2046 GCF_000151885.1 Dipodomys ordii | reverse complement strand
GTTATCATACAATAGAAAATGTAAGTAAAATTACTTTTCCCTGGGTAATCTTTTATATATATTATCAAAGACTTCGGTTTCCTTGTAGAGTCTGTTTCTGGCATTTTGCCCTAATGTCTAATATTAAATTACAGAGGACATGCCATATTCCTCAGTTCATTTTTCCTAAAGGTTATGCTATGGAGTTGAATCTGATTTGCTTGCTTATTCTAAATTAAATTTTCTCAACAACTTGAATTATTGTTTATGTTACTCCTAAACCATTTGAAATATCAAAAAGAACTGGAAATTCACTTTGGCAATGATTTGTGAATGGCAACAATGCTTGTGGATGGAATGAAGGACTTGAATGAACTAGAGTTCCTTAAAAATGGCACTGTTCTTTAAAGGGCTGATCATTTAGTAAGCTTTAAAGTGTGGTCTTCTTATTTCATCTAAGAAGATAAAAGTATGCTTTTCATCACATTTTTGCCTTCAAAGCACTAAAATTATTTCCTTTGTACAGTTCAGGCACAGCTGCTACTGTAGTGAAACCCACAAACAACTGCACAGTTGTGTTATCTGCTCTAGAATTTGAAATTTTCTTCCAGTAGCCCTAGTGATTTGAGCCCAGATTCATGGGATAGTCACATAATCTACAGTTACAAATCACCACAATATACAAAGACTACGTGCAAAATGAGGTTCAATTTTTTTCTTTGTTGTTTTCTTTTTGTCTTATTGATTGTCTTTTAAGGAGCTAGGGGCTGTGTATTTCTCATTATTGTTGATGTGACTTAAATAAATTACCAGATTTTTCAAATAAAATAAAGAGATAAAAAAGACATATTTAGTCACAAAATAAAGCTAAACATTTGAGTGATTTTTTTTATTCTAGTCCTGTTCTCAGTTATCTTCATATAATGTCGAGGTGAGTCAAGCATATGTATAAATCGACACATATAAGCACACAGAACTCTGGAATCTTTAGATTTTGATTTCTATATCAACTTCACCTAGAAAAGAATATTATCACTTGCTTGATGTCTTAAGTAATCTACTTAATACGAGTTTTAATCATTTTTTCTTTTAAAATAAATTTTTGCCAATCCTGGGTTTTATTTATTTTTATTTATTTATTTATTTATTTTTAATTGTGAAAATACCGTACAGAGGGGTTACAATTACATGGGCAAGGTAATGACTACATTTCATATCAAGCATTGTTGCCTCCTCCTTTGTTTTCCCTTCCCATTCCTTCCAATCTCCTCGTTGGTATAATTTGTGGAGGGGAAGGGAAAAATTAATTGTTTAAATAGGGATACAGGTGGACCCATTGCAACAATGAGATGTACAAGATGTTATGTCAAAAAACCAACTTTACAAGTTTTATTAATTTTATCAATAGATCTCATAATCTATGGAATTGATGCATTGCATAAGTATTTGATTTGTTATTTCCACTGAATTAATATTACATTTATTTTACTTTTTTGCACATGAAATAATTACATTCTTGGGGATAAAACATCCCTGTTTTTCATTTTGGTTGCCAAAGTGTATTAGACATTTTGAAATTTTAAATTTAAATTTGAACCTTCAAATTTCACTAGGACTTGAATTGTGTTACTTACAACTTTAATGTTAAAATAAAGAGCATTATTAAATAGAAAGCAACATTATAAGTTATCACACCTTAATCCCTGAATTGACTTAATGATAAAAAACAATTATATTTATATAACATGCTGTATATACTCAAACTATGAGATACAGAAACAAAAGACTTCTTTTTTTGTTTTGGTTTGTTGTTCTTTATAGTTTGTGATGATTCTGTCTTCTTTACCTTATGCCTAGTGTATTCATTGTACGTCTTCAGGAAAGTGGGGGGTGGGCACAGAGCTTTAGGGAAAAGGGTGAAAAATTGCAGCAGTAGAGTTCATTGAACATTGATAAAAGTGAACTATTTAACACATGGATGGGGACAGGACAAATGAGGGAACTGAAGACATTTCATAAAAGGAAATGTACTCATTACTTGACTCATGTAATTGCAATTCCTCTATA
>NW_012284931.1:0-2606 GCF_000151885.1 Dipodomys ordii | reverse complement strand
TCCCAGGGGAGGTAGTATTTGTGTGTTCACTTCCACTGTATTCCATAAACCTTGGAACTGACCTCCATATCTCTTCAGTGACTCACTGATGATTTAGCAATGTGTTATTCAGTCTCTGTGAGTTTCAGAATTTTCTGTAATGCCTTTTGATGTCAAGATCTAATTTGGTCCCATCATGGTTTGACAGGATACAAGGAGTAATTTCATTTTTACTTTTGAATTTTCACAGATTTTCCTTGTGATCTAAGATATGACCTATTTTGGAGAACATTCCATGGGCTGCTGAGAGGGATATATATTGCGATGCTGCTAGGTGAAATATTCTGTAGATATCTATTAGGTATAGCTTGTCATTGCAGTTATTTAGGTCTGAAGTTTTTTTGGCTAAGGTTTTACCTGGATGGCCTGTCCAGTGGTAAGAATGATGTGTTCAAGCAACCAACAATGTGTTTGGATGCATGCATATTTTTAGGTTAAGTAATATTTGTCTGATGAATTTGGGAGCTCTAGGATTCAGGGCATTGATATTTAGAATTGTAATATCCCCATGATGGAGAGTTGTCTTTATCAATATTTAATGTCCTCCTTTGTCTCTTTTTACTTTCATTCCACTTTTAATTTAAAGCCTATTTTGTCTAATATTTGTATAGCTACTCTGGCCTGTTTATGAAGTCCATTTTTAATTTGTAAAAATGATGTACAGAAGGGTTACAATTACATAGTCAGATATTGAGCACCTTTCTTTTGAATAGTGTCACTTCTTCCCTCATGTTCTCCCAGTTTTTCCCTTTCAACCTCCCTCCCCCATAAGTTGTATAGTTCATTTTCAATGTAGTGTCTATTGAGTAGCACTGCTACATTTGTTGACCCTTTGTCCCACCATTTCTGTGTTTCCCCTTGCCCTTTCCAAACTTACATATAAAACCAAAGGTACAGAAATAAAAACAGCAACAGAAGACAGAAGGAAAAAGCAAAATAATAAAACTCTCATTATCATTTCTTGGAGATCATTTTGATGAACATTATTTTATATGATAATATTGATATAGCTATTGAGCCTTTGTGATCCTCTCCAAAGGGCATCCTCCATTTGATCTCACTGTATAAATTTTTAGAATCCCATATAATTTATCATGTCCAAGTCTAATGTTTTCCCTTTTATCATCCAAGTGTGTTTACTTGTAGAATTATAGGCACATTCTAATACAACAAATGAGGGAAATCAAGCAACCTACATATATATGTATGTATTTATATATATATATATATATATACAAGACATATATACTTTTATTTATCGCTATTACAAGTATGTATGTATGTATGTATACATATATATATACACATAAATATTCAAATTCCATTCATCCATCAGAGACAATAATATTGTACCATTCTTAAGGAAAATGAAACACGCAGAAATAATAATGTTAAGTGAAATTAACTGCACCCAGAGAAACTTAGGTTTCCTCACTTGTGGTAGATAGCAGCTGCTTCTAAATGTAAATTTATAAACATTTATTAAACATACTGGATGGTATGCAAACAGATACAAATGAATTATCTGAAGTGTCAGAGTCTATGTAGTGTGAAAATATTATCATTCTCTTAAAAGATTAAGTCAAAGCCCAACAAAATAAATGCCATTAAATGTGTAGTGCAAGAGAGGACAGTGGGGGGGCAATGTGAGAGGGGTAGGAAATTGAAGGGGAAAAGGATAGGCAAGAAACCATTGCATACTTCCCAGAATTGAAATATACAAAGCAAGGGGTAGTGTGAAATTGGGGTGAAGATGTTGAAGTGGTAACACAATTCCAGGTGCATTGTACACATAAACTGCTTTGTTAAATGGCAAGTAATTCCATACATAACATAATATTGAGATACGTAAAGACTGGGCTTGATTGGGAGGGATGGATGAGAATGTTGAAATGGGTGAAGTTGATCAAGATGCTCTGTATCCATAAACTGTTTCAGTGAATGGCAACTCCTTTGTACAAGTAGTTAAAGATATTAAAATATTCAAAAAATTAATTATGATTGTTGAATAGAGAGTTTAACCTCAAGTCAATTCCCATTTAAAAATATTTTTAACCTGGAGGTTTGGAGAATCAAATTCCAATAATAAAACATTATGAATCTTTTTTTCTGAAAATTTGAAATTTAAATAAAAATTCCTTTGCTTTTTGTCAGCTATTGGGTTGCTATAAGAGAATACTTCAACGTAAGTGGCTTAAAAACATCAGGAGTATATTACCCATACTCTAGAAGCTTGAACATTGGTTATAAAAATGGTTATTCAAAGCAATTCCTTGTCTTATGGGGGGTCTACTTTCTGGTTCATTATAATTTATTTGCTGGACGTTCACATGGCAGAGTAGTTATATTGGGCTTCTTTTATCAGGATCATTATTTCAGGGTCATCTCTGAAAAGTTGATTCTAATGTCACCAGACAGGGAATACAATTTCAAAATGTGTATCTGGAAGTAGTTACATCGTCCAATATATTTTGCAACTTTTGCTTTAACTCTTAGTGTAGTGTGTCATTTGGATATTATTTCATAAGAAATAATAACTTAAGGACAAACCTATATCGTGTAAATTA
>NW_012284930.1:0-4245 GCF_000151885.1 Dipodomys ordii | reverse complement strand
CAATACGCACACAGAACTCTGGAATTTTTAGATTTTGATTTCTATATCAACTTCACCTAGAAAAGAAAATTATTACTCGGTTCATGTCTTAAGTAATCTACTTAATACGAGTTTTAATCATTTTTTTCTTTTAAAATAAATTTTTGCCAATCCTGGGTTTTATTTTTCTTTCTTTATTTATTATTTTTTAAATTGTGAAAATACCATACAGAGGGGTTACAATTACATGGGCAAGGTAATGACTACATTTCATATCAAGCATTGTTGCCTCCTCCTTTGTTTCCCCTTCCCATTCCTTCCAATCTCCTCGTTGGTATAATTTATGGAGGGGAAGGGAAAAATAAATTGTTTAAATAGGGATACAGGTGGACCCATTGCAACAATGAGATGTACAAGATGTTATGTCGAAAAACCAACTTTACAAGTTTTATTAATTTTATCAATAGATCTCATAATCTATGGAATTGATGCATTGCATAAGTATTTGATTTATTATTTCCACTGAATTAATATTACATTTATTTTATTTTTTTGCACATGAAATAATTACATTCTTGAGGATAAAACATCCCTTTTTTCATTTTGGTTGCCAAAGTGGAAGTATTAGACATTTTGAAATTTTAAATTTAAATTTGAACCTTCAAATTTCAC
Organism: Dipodomys ordii; assembly: GCF_000151885.1. NCBI lineage: Eukaryota > Metazoa > Chordata > Mammalia > Rodentia > Heteromyidae > Dipodomys > Dipodomys ordii. The sequence goes on along the minus strand of NW_012284930.1, from coordinate 3,594 downwards.
TAGGACGCCGGGCACTGGTGGCTCACGCTTGTAATCCTAGCTACTCAGGAGGCTGAGATCTGAGGATCGCGGTTCAAAGCCAGCCTGGGCAGGAAAGACCGTGAGACTCCTAACTCCAATAAACCACTAGAAAACCGGAAGTGGTGCTGTAGCTCACATGGTAGAGCGCTTGCCTTGAGCTGAAGAGCTGAGGGACAGCGCCCAGGCCCAGAGTTCAAGCCCCACGACCGACAAAAAAAAACAAAACAAAAAAATTTCACTAGGACTTGAATTGTGTTACTTACAACTTTAATGTTAAAATAAAGAGCATTATTAAATAGAAAGCAACATTATAAGTTATCACACCTTAATCCCTAAATTGACTTAATGATAAAAAACAATTATATTTATATAACATACTGTATATACTCAAACTATGAGATACAGAAACAGAAGACTTCTTTTTTTGTTTTGGTTTGTTGTTCTTTATAGTTTGTGATGATTCTGTCTTCTTTACCTTATGCCTAGTGTATTCATTGTACGTCTTCAGGAAAGTGGGGGGTGGGCACAGAGCTTTAGGGAAAAGGGTGAAAAATTGCAGCAGTAGAGTTCATTGAACATTGATAAAAGTGAACTATTTAACACTTGGATGGGGACAGGACAAATGAGGGAACTGAAGACATTTCATAAAAGGAAATGTACTCATTACTTGACTCATGTAATTGCAATTCCTCTATAAATCACCTTAATAATAACAACAGAGAATTTTTTAAGGTCAAACAGAATGTTGCTTGTTAGAATTCTAGATTTTTTTTGTTCACTGGTTTGAGCTGGTTGAGTCTATCTCTGAAAATAGCTACATTGACATTCATTGGGTGAATTGTGAGCTACTAGTATATAAAAGTCAATTATGATTGCTTGTATGTTTTTTGAGACTCTGATTTATTTACTTCTTTAATTTGTCTACAGGTTTTTGGTTGGGCTTGTTCCTGTTTTTCAAAAGACCTATTGGTGCATAATTAGTGCGGATTCAAGATTGTTCTAATTTATTGCTGTACATACTCAAAGCTATAAATTTTCTTCTGAGTATTGCCTGTGCCCTCGTGTCCCAGGGGAGGTAGTATTTTGTGTGTTCACTTCCACTGAATTCCATAAACCTTGGAACTGACCTCCATATCTCTTCAGTGACTCACTGATGATTTAGCAATGTGTTATTCAGTCTCTGTGAGTTTCAGAATTTTCTGTAATGCCTTTTGATGTCAAGATCTAATTTGGTCCCATCATGGTTTGACAGGATACAAGGAATAATTTCATTTTTACTTTTGAATTTTCACAGATTTTCCTTGTGATCTAAGATATGACCTATTTTGGAGAACATTCCATGGGCTGCTGAGAGAGATATATATTCTGATGCTGCTAGGTGAAATATTCTGTAGATATCTATTAGGTATAGCTTGTCATTGCAGTTATTTAGGTCTGAAGTTTTTTTGGCTAAGGTTTTACCTGGATGGCCTGTCCAGTGGTAAGAATGATGTGTTCAAGCAACCAACAATGTTTTTGGATGCATGCATATTTTTAGGTTAAGTAATATTTGTCTGATGAATTTGGGAGCTCTAGGATTCAGGGCATTGATATTTAGAATTGTAATATCCCCATGATGGAGAGTTGTCATTATCAATATTTAATGTCCTCCTTTGTATCTTTTTACTTTCATTCCACATTTTAATTTAAAGCCTATTTTGTCTAATATTTGTATAGCTACTCTGGCCTGTTTATGAAGTCCATTTTTAATTTGTAAAAATGATGTACAGAAGGGTTACAATTACATAGTCAGATATTGAGCACCTTTCTTTTGAATAGTGTCACTTCTTCCCTCATGTTCTCCCAGTTTTTCCCTTTCAACCTCCCTCCCCCATAAGTTGTATAGTTCATTTTCAATGTAGTGTCTATTGAGTAGCACTGCTACATTTGTTGACCCTTTGTCCCACCATTTCTGTGTTTCCCCTTGCCCTTTCCAAACTTACATATAAAACCAAAGGTACAGAAATAAAAACAGCAACAGAAGACAGAAGGAAAAAGCAAAATAATAAAACTCTCATTATCATTTCTTGGAGATCATTTTGATGAACATTATTTTATATGATAATATTGATATAGCTATTGAGCCTTTGTGATCCTCTCCAAAGGGCATCCTCCATTTGATCTCACTGTATAAATTTTTAGAATCCCATATAATTTATCATGTCCAAGTCTAATGTTTTCCCTTTTATCATCCAAGTGTGTTTACTTGTAGAATTATAGGCACATTCTAATACAACAAATGAGGGAAATCAAGCAACCTACATATATATGTATGTATATATATATATATATATATATATATATATATACAAGACATATATACTTTTATTTATCGCTATTTACAAGTATGTATGTATGTATGTATACATACATATATACACATAAATATTCAAATTCCATTCATCCATCAGAGACAATAATATTGTACCATTCTTAAGGAAAATGAAACACGCAGAAATAATAATGTTAAGTGAAATTAACTGCACCCAGAGAAACTTAGGTTTCCTCACTTGTGGTAGATAGCAGCTGCTTCTAAATGTAAATTTATAAACATTTATTAAACATACTGGATGGTATGCAAACAGATACAAATGAATTATCTGAAGTGTCAGAGTCTATGTAGTGTTTAAATATTATCATTCTCTTAAAAGATTAAGTCAAAGCCCAACAAAATAAATGCCATTAAATGTGTAGTGCAAGAGAGGACAGTGGGGGGGCAATGTGAGAGGGGTAGGAAATTGAAGGGGAAAAGGATAGGCAAGAAACCATTGCATACTTCCCAGAATTGAAATATACAAAGCAAGGGGTAGTGTGAAATTGGGGTGAAGATGTTGAAGTGGTAACACAATTCCAGGTGCATTGTACACATAAACTGCTTTGTTAAATGGCAAGTCATTCCATACATAACATAATATTGAGATACGTAAAGACTGGGCTTGATTGGGAGGGATGGATGAGAATGTTGAAATGGGTGAAGTTGATCAAGATGCTCTGTATCCATAAACTGTTTCAGTGAATGGCAACTCCTTTGTACAAGTAGTTAAAGACATTAAAATATTCAAAAAATTAATTATGATTGTTGAATAGAGAGTTTAACCTCAAGTCAATTCCCATTTAAAAATATTTTTAACCTGGAGGTTTGGAGAATCAAATTCCAATAATAAAACATTATGAATCTTTTTTTCTGAAAATTTGAAATTTAAATAAAAATTCCTTTGCTTTTTGTCAGCTATTGGGTTGCTATAAGAGAATACTTCAACGTAAGTGGCTTAAAAACATCAGGAGTATATTACCCATACTCTAGAAGCTTGAACATTGGTTATAAAAATGGTTATTCAAAGCAATTCCTTGTCTTATGGGGGGTCTACTTTCTGGTTCATTATAATTTATTTGCTGGATGTTCACATGGCAGAGTAGTTATATTGGGCTTCTTTTATCAGGATCATTATTTCAGGGTCATCTCTGAAAAGTTGATTCTAATGTCACCAGACAGGGAATACAATTTCAAAATGTGTATCTGGAAGTAGTTACTGA
>NW_012284929.1:0-24160 GCF_000151885.1 Dipodomys ordii | reverse complement strand
GATGATGGTAGATGGGTGGGTGATTGATGATGGGTGATGATGGGTGGATGGGTGGACCGGTGGATGGGTGGACGGATGGATAGATGGATGGGTGGATGGGTGGGTGGATGGATGGGTGGATGGGTGGACGGTGGATGGGTGATGGGTAGATGGGTGGATGGATGGATGGATAGGTGGATGGGTTGATGGATGGATGGATGGATGGATGGATGGATGGATGGAGGGGTGGGTGGATGGGTGGATGGATGCATGGGTGAATGGATGGATGGGTGGGTGGATGGGTGGATTAATGAGTGGATGGATGGGTGGATGGATGGGTGGATGATTGGATGGACAGATGGATGGTTGGATGGATGGATGGGTGGATGGATGGATGGGTGGGTGGATGGATGGCTGTTATATCCTGCCCAGGCCCCTCCTCTCCCCCTCTGCCTGTGGGATTTGTTCCATTTTGTTTTGTGTCCTCTGGTGCTGCAGACGGTGGGTGATCAGCCTTGGGTCTAAAAATATCAGGCTGTGCTGAGAATAGCTCAGTCTCTCGCTCTTCAAGGCCAGGGTGGGGCTGAGGGCTGGGAATCAACTGGGTCAAGGTGAGAATAAGAGCAATAACAGTATTAACAACAACAATGACATGAATAACAATAGCAATAATAACAACAATCATAGTATGAGTAACAATAACAGCGATCATAACTATAACAATAACAATCACACATCATCCATAACAAGGACAGTAACAATGGGAACAACAACAATCACAGCAATCATAGCAATAACAACAATAATAGCCATTATAACAACCAAATAACAATAACAATGACATTAATAAGAGTAACAATAACAATAGAAGCAATAATAGCAATAACCAGAGTAATAGTAGCCATAATAACAATAACTATAAAAATAACAATAATAAGTTCAATAACATCGATAATGATAACAGTAACAATAACAGTAACAATAGCAATAAAACAATAACAGTAACAGTAATAACAATTACAGCAAGAATCACAATAACAGCAAAACAATAGTGATAAGAACAAAGACAACATCAACCACCATGACAGTAACAATAGTAACAATAATAACAACCATAACAGTAATCATAAAAGTAAGAGCAATAACAGCAATAATAATAATAGCAGTAATAACAGCAATCACAGTAATAATAGTCATAATAACAATAACATTAACAACAAACAATAAGAACAATAACAACAAGTATTAAAAATTACAATTCCAACAACAGCAATAACCAATAGTAATAACAATAGTAACAAGAACAATAACAGTAACAACAAAAATAATACCATTCCATCCATCCATCCATGCACCCATCCATCCACCCACCCATCCATCCATCCATCCACCCATCCACCCACCCATCCAATCATCCACCCATCCATCCACCCAACCACCCATCCATCCACACATCCATCCACCCACCCATCTACCCATCCATCCAACCATCCACACATCCATCCATCCATCCATCCATCCACCCATCCACCAATCCATCCACCCATCCACCCATCCATCCATCCATCCACCCATCCATCCATCCATCTATCCACCTATCCGTCTAACCAGCCATCCATCCACCCATCCATGCATCCATCCACTCATCCATCCATCCATCCATCTATCCATCCATCCATCCACCCATCCATGCACCCTTCTATCTACACATCCATCCATCTACCAATCCATCCATCCATCCATCCATCCGTCCATCCATCCACCCATCCATCCATCCATGCATCCATCCATCCATCCATCCACCCATCCACCCATCCATCCATGCATCCATCCACCCATCCATCCATCCATGCATCCATGCATCCATCCACCCATCCATCCATCCATCCATCCACCCATCCATCCATCCCTCCATCAACCCATCCATCAACCCAATCCATCCATCCATCCATCCACTCTTCTTTGTTATTGGGGGTGGAGGTAGCGAAGGGGGGCAGGCTCTCTTGGTTCTTGAACTCAGCACCCTGGGTTCTCTGGACCCCTGAGTGACCCTGAGCCCCAGAGACCAAGATGGCCCACTTCCGGTTTGCTGGTGGAGCTCAGAGTTTCCTCATGGAGTTTCCTGTCCCTGGGGTGGGGCCTTGGGCCCCTGGGAGCCATAGAGACACCAAGATGGTGCCACTTCTGGTTTCCTGGTGATTTCCTTGGAGACCAGGCACCTGACTTCCTATTCCTCTTCCTCTTTCTCCTATGAGAAAGTATTATTACTATTGTTGTTGTTGTTACTGTTATTGCTGTTGTTGCTATTGTTATTAATATTGTTATTACTATTGCTATTACTGTTACTGTTATTGTTGCTATTGTTATTACTATTATTATTGTTACTATTGTACTATTTTTATTACTGTTACTGTTATTGTTGTTACTATTGTTATTACTCCTATTGTTTTGGTTATGAACATAGTTCCTACTCCTATGTCTACATTGTTGTTACGATTATTGCCATTATTGTTATTATTACTCTCAGTTTTACTATTATTACTATTGGTACTGTTATTACTGTTATTATTACTGTTATTGTTACTATTATTACTTCTATTATTGTTATTGGCATTGCTATAGTTATTGCTGTTATTAGTATTGCTATTGTTGTTTTTGATACTATTGTTACTATTATTATTACTATTGTTGTTGTTATTACTGTTATTTCATTATTACCATTGTTCTTGTTGCTATTACTGTTGTCACTATTGTTACTATTGTTATTGTTACTGTTTTTGTTGTTACTATTATTATTGTTATCACTGTTATTATTGTTATAGTTGTTATTGTTACCACTATTAGTAGTATTATTACTATTGTTATTACTGTTGTTATTACTATTATTTGTATGATTGATATTATTATTATTGTTACTATTATTACTACTGTGGTCGTTGCTATTCTTATTACTATTATTACTCTTAACATTGCTATTGATATTACTGTTATTTCTATTATTGCTATTGTTGTTCTTGTTACTATTACTGTTATTGTTGTTGTTTTATTACTGTTATTACTGTTGTTATTGTTGTTGTTACTGTTATTGTTACTATTGTTCTTGTCACTATTGTTCTTACTATTATTATTGCTATTGTTATTACTGTTGTTTTTACTGTTATTTCTATTATTACTATTCTTGTTATTGTTACTATTATTCCTGTTGTTCTTGCTATTATTACTGTTATTGTTGTTATTACTATTTTTATTGTTACTATTATTACTGTTGTTATTACTATTATTTCTATTATCACTATTGTTATTGTTACTGTTGCTATTATTGTTATTACTGTTATTGCTATTATTATTACTCTTATTTCTATTATGATTGTTGTTGTTACTAGTGTTACTACTGTGGTTGTTGCTATTGTTACTGTTATTACTATTGTTATTACTATTATTAATACTATTATTAGTGTTGTTATTACCATTAATTCTATTATTACTATTGTTGTTGTTACTGTTATTGTTGTTGTTGCTATTATTAATACTATTATTATTACTGTTGTTATTACTGTTATTATCACTGTTATTTCTATTATTACTATTGTTGCTATTGTTACTATTATTACTATTATTGTTATTACTGTTATTATTACTGTTTTTGTTACTATTGTTACTGTTGTTATTACTGTTATTACTATTATGTTACTATTATTATTGCTGTTGTTATTACTGTTGTTATTTCTGTTGTTATTACTATTATTTCTATTATTACTGTTATTATTACTGTTGTTACCGTTATTGTTACTGTTATTGTTACGATTATTACTATTGTTTTTACTGTTGTTATTACTATTATTAATACTATTGTTATTACTATTGTTACTGTTATCATTACTGTTGTCATTACTATTGTTTTTACTGTTGTTATTACTATTATTATTACTGTTATTGTTATTGTTGTTATTACTGTTATTGTTACTGTTGTTATTACTATTACTATTATTGTTATTGTTGTTATTGTTACTGTTATTACTACTGGGGTAGTTGCTATTGTTATTACTATTATTAAAACTATTTTTATTACAGTTGTTACTGTTATCATTAGTGTTGTTATTACTGTTGTTTTTACTGTTATTATTGTTGTTGTTATTGTTACTGGTGTTACTATTGTTATTGCTATTGTTAGTATTATTATTACTACTATCACTGTTGTCACTATTGTTATTACTGTTGTTATTACTGTTATTGTTACTGTTGTTACGGTTATTGTTACTATTATTATGACTGTATTATGACTGTGGTTGTTACTATTGTTATTACTATATTATTACTGTTATTGTTTTACTATTGTTATTATTACTGTTGTTATTACTATTGTTATTACTGTTATTGTTACTATTGTTATTACTCTTATTGTTGTTGTTGCTATTATTTCTATTGTTCTTGCTATTATTACTGTTATTGTTGTTGCTATTGTTACTCTTATTACTACTGTTATTATTACTTTTATGGTTGTTATTGTTATTATTATTACTCTTGTTGTGACTATTATTGTTGTTGTTGCTATTATTAACACTATTATTACTGCTGTTATTATTACTGTTATTGCTATTATTACTGTTGCTATTATTGCTATTGTTGTTATTAGTGTTATTGTTACTGTTGTTATTGTTACTGCCATTGCTGTTATTGTTACTATTATTACTACTGTGGTTGTTGCTATTGTTATTACTATTGTTGTTCCTGTTATTATTACTGTTGTTGTTGTTATTCAGTTTATATTATTTTTTGGGTCTAGTCGTGGGGCCTGAACTCTGGGTCTGGGTGCTGTCCCTCAGCTCTTCAGCTCAAGGCTAGCACTCTACCACAGCACCACTTCTGGCTTTTTTCTTTTTACTTATGTGGTGCTGAGCAATCGAACCCAGGGCCTCAGGCATGCAAGGCAAGCGCTCTACCACTAGCCACCTTCCCAGTCCCCAGAGGGTTTTAATAAAGCAAGCCTTAAGGAAGAAAGATAACATGAAGTGACAACTACAGAAATTCTACAGAGATGACACCTTTCACATTTCTGTCTTCCTTCTCTTCTCATACTTCAGAAAGCATTGACTAACATTATAAATATACTGCAATTATAAGTTAAGGATCAGTGTTTTTTTTTCCAACCTGAAGCCTTTTTTCCATGATTCTTGACATAAACTTTTTGGGAGATTTTTTGGATTGTGATGGGATTCCACCCAAAACAAAGCCATGTATATCAAGAAAGTCAGTATTTTCAACTCAGAGTACTAAACAAAAGAGGGAGAAAATTAAATTAAGGTTAGCAATATATGTTAAGCACAAATATACGCAATATCAAGATATCTTGAAATTGTATACTTTTACTGGATAAAGTGGCTCAAACCTGCAATATTATCTACTTAGAAAACAGAGATTAGAGTATTGCAGTTCCAGGCAAGCCCAGACAAAAAGAAGTTTCAGAAACTCTAACCATTTGCTGGGTGCAATGTGTTTTGCTTGTGTTAGGAGGACCACAGTCCAAGCAGGCCCAGGCATAGTGATACTACCTCAAAATAAGCAACCAAATTACAATCTGCTGGTATGGCAATAAAAGAGATGCTGTTTCACAAGTATAGGATTTTGGGTTCAATCATCCAGTATTCCTAGGCATTTAAGTGTGTGTCAGGGTAAGAATTTGGCATGTCTGAGGTCAAGACTTCATACTCATTTTACAAGCTCTAATAAAACCTTTGCCTCTTTTTTATTTTTTTAAAATATAGCATAACTTCCATGCCCAAACCAAATAATTTCCTATTAGAGATTTTCTCCTATCCATTAAGTAATATATTATGTGTTGGATACTGTCCTACTGAAATCACACTAAAGATCAAAAACCCATTGCCTTAGAAAGTGACTGCATTGGGAAAGAGAATCTCAAAGGTAGCATTTAAGTTGAAATCTCCTCCAAGAGAAGCAGAAGGCCTTGAATATTCCAAGGAAAGAGGACTCAGAAGGAGCCAGCTCTGATCTTGGAGTTTTAGTTCCACCAACTCAGAGGGAATGTATTTACAGTGTTAATGCTACCCAATCTGTGGTAGTTTATTATTACAATTACTAGCAAACATGTGGAATCTATAAGACATGAAAAGTCATTGACTCTTGGGGTCCATGACTCAAATTTATAATCCTAATGATTAAAAAGGATGAGACTTGGGGGATAATGGTTTTCAGGATGCTAGGAAAATTCATGAGGTTCTATCTCCAATTAACTTCAAAAATTTCTGGGCTGGAGACATGGTTCAAATGGTAGACTGACTACTGTTAGCAAACTGAGCATGAGTTATATTCAAGCCCCAAATTGGGATAAAGAAAATGTCCTTAGAATAATACTATGAGAAACAGAATTATGAATAGGAAAGCAGAAACAAAAGAAATAAACTTATTCATACAGACAAGGCTTCCCAAAATGAAATATGGCTTAAACTGTAATATTTAGGGTTTTCCTCCTATACAGTAGAAATAAATGGTATTTTGATTTGACAAAACTACAGTGTAAAACTGTATGCAATAATCACATTACTTTTATGTTTCCATAATTTAAATTTCCTACAAAGTTATAGAATAGTGTAGCTTTTGAAAATAAACCAATGTTGCACTTTCAAATATGATTATATATCCTTGCAAGTGTTGTCTAAAACTGATCTACACTGAAATGATTGCCATTGGTATCTTTCTCAAGATTCCAAATGTTTATACTTTCAGCTGACCTTCCACAAAACTCATACACCAAAAATAACTTTTTAGTTTGTTCATGCAATCATAGGAATATAAACATATGTGTCAAAATGTTAATTACCTTAATCTGCTGTCATTAATGTAATATAACTAATACAATTAAGTATATACCTTGAGGAAAATAAGATTCTTCCTTCTAAATACATACTTGCAGGCACACACACACACATATATTTACCACTCTGACTCAGGTTAGATTCCTGACATTGGGTATCAGACACTTATCTAATAATCAACCTTTCCTGCACAGATATAAAATACATTCATGTCCTGACCCGCAGGACGTCAACGAGGGCAGTGAACCTAAGTGAGAAGGAATGAAGGGACAAGAGACACGAAGAAGGGCAGCAAGACAAGGATTCTGATCAAGCTGCCAAATTTTATTTTTTCACACTGGGGTATTTATATGCTTAGAATAAGGAAGCTTTTTCATTGGGCGTAGCAGCTGCAGGATGCTTGTTTAAGGCAGTGAAAAGGTGGTTGTTAGCAGCTACTAGGGGGTGAAAAGGTGGTTGTTAGCAGCTACCGGTATTTGGATGGGGCAGGATGAAAAGACCGGATTCTGTGAACAGCCTCCTGATGTTCCAGTGAGATAGTCAAGCCTATCATGCAGATAGACTCCCTGCAGGGCTCTGGACACATACTTCCACAACACAAAAATACCAGATCATTCAAAATAATGAAAATATTTAAAGAATCACCCAGCTCCTGTACCATCTACGCCCTGATTTCATATCATAATTAAAATCTTTTTGAGTCTCTCATTAGCAGACAAAAATGTTATCATACAATAGAAAATGTAAGTAAAATTACTTTTCCCTGGGTAATCTTTTATATATATTATCAAAGACTTCGGTTTCCTTGTAGAGTCTGCTTCTGGCATTTTGCCCTAGCATTTTGCCCTAATGTCTAATATTAAATTACAAAGGACATGCCATATTCCTCAGTTCATATGGAGTTGAATCTGATTTGCTTGCTTATTCTAAATTAAATTTTCTCAACAACTTGAATTATTGTTTATGTTACTCCTAAACCATTTGAAATATCAAAAAGAACTGGAAATTCACTTTGACAATGATTTGTGAATGGCAACAATGCTTGTGGATGGAATGAAGGACTTGAATGATCTAGAGTTCCTTAAAAATGACACTGTTCTTTAAAGGGCTGATCATTTAGTAAGCTTTAAAGTGTGGTCTTCTTATTTCATCTAAGAAGATAAAAGTATGCTTTTCATCACATTTTTGCCTTCAAAGCACTAAAATTATTTCCTTTGTACAGTTCAGGCCCAGCTGCTACTGCAGTGAAACCCACAAACAACTGCACAGCTGTGTTAGCTGCTCTAGAATTTGAAATTTTCTTCCAGTAGCCCTAGTGATTTGAGCCCAGATTCATGGGATAGTCACATAATCTACAGTTACAAATCACCACAATATACAAAGACTACATGCAAAATGAGGTTCAATTTTTTTCTTTGTTGTTTTCTTTTTGTCTTATTGATTGTCTTTTAAGGAGCTAGGAGCTGTGTATTTCTCATTATTGTTGATGTGACTTAAATAAATTACCAGATTTTTCAAATAAAATAAAGAGATAAAAAATACATATTTAGTCACAAAATAAAGCTAAACATTTGAGTGATTTTTTTTATTCTAGTCCTGTTCTCAGTTATCTTCATATAATGTCGAGGTGAGTCAAGCATATGTATAAATTGACATGTATACGCACAGAACTCTGGAATTTTTAGATTTTGATTTCTATATCAACTTCACCTAGAAAAGAAAATTATTACTCGGTTCATGTCTTAAGTAATCTACTTAATACGAGTTTTAATCATTTTTTCTTTTAAAATAAATTTTTGCCAATCCTGGGTTTTATTTTTCTTTCTTTATTTATTATTTTTTAAATTGTGAAAATACCATACAGAGGGGTTACAATTACATGGGCAAGGTAATGACTACATTTCATATCAAGCATTGTTGCCTCCTCCTTTGTTTCCCCTTCCCATTCCTTCCAATCTCCTCGTTGGTATAATTTGTGGAGGGGAAGGGAAAAATAAATTGTTTAAATAGGGATACAGGTGGACCCATTGCAACAATGAGATGTACAAGATGTTATGTCGAAAAACCAACTTTACAAGTTTTATTAATTTTATCAATAGATCTCATAATCTATGGAATTGATGCATTGCATAAGTATTTGATTTATTATTTCCACTGAATTAATATTACATTTATTTTATTTTTTTGCACATGAAATAATTACATTCTTGAGGATAAAACATCCCTTTTTTCATTTTGGTTGCCAAAGTGGAAGTATTAGACATTTTGAAATTTTAAATTTAAATTTGAACCTTCAAATTTCACTAGGACGCCGGGCACTGGTGGCTCACGCTTGCAATCCTAGCTACTCAGGAGGCTGAGATCTGAGGATCGCGGTTCAAAGCCAGCCTGGGCAGGAAAGACCGTGAGACTCCTAACTCCAATAAACCACTAGAAAACCGGAAGTGGTGCTGTAGCTCACATGGTAGAGCGCTTGCCTTGAGCTGAAGAGCTGAGGGACAGCGCCCAGGCCCAGAGTTCAAGCCCCACGACCGACAAAAAAAAACAAAAACAAAAAAATTTCACTAGGACTTGAATTGTGTTACTTACAACTTTAATGTTAAAATAAAGAGCATTATTAAATAGAAAGCAACATTATAAGTTATCACACCTTAATCCCTGAATGACTTAATGATAAAAAACAATTATATAACATGCTGTATATACTCAAACTATGAGATACAGAAACAGAAGACTTCTTTTTTTGTTTTGGTTTGTTGTTCTTTATAGTTTGTGATGATTCTGTCTTCTTTACCTTATGCCTAGTGTATTCATTGTACGTCTTCAGGAAAGTGGGGGGTGGGCACAGAGCTTTAGGGAAAAGGGTGAAAAATTGCAGCAGTAGAGTTCATTGAACATTGATAAAAGTGAACTATTTAACACATGGATGGGGACAGGACAAATGAGGGAACTGAAGACATTTCATAAAAGGAAATATACTCATTACTTGACTCATGTAATTGCAATTCCTCTATAAATCACCTTAATAATAACAACAGAGAATTTTTTAAGGTCAAACAGAATGTTGCTTGTTAGAATTCTAGATTTTTTTTGTTCACTGGTTTGAGCTGGTTGAGTCTATCTCTGAAAATAGCTACATTGACATTCATTGGGTGAATTGTGAGCTACTAGTATATAAAAGTCAATTATGATTGCTTGTATGTTTTTTGAGACTCTGATTTATTTACTTCTTTGTCTACAGGTTTTTCGTTGGGCTTGTTCCTGTTTTTCAAAAGACCTATTGGTGCATAATTAGTGCGGATTCAAGATTGTTCTAATTTATTGCTGTACATACTCAAAGCTATAAATTTTCTTCTGAGTATTGCCTGTGCCCTTGTGTCCCAGGGGAGGTAGTATTTTGTGTGTTCACTTCCACTGAATTCCATAAACCTTGGAACTGACCTCCATATCTCTTCAGTGACTCACTGATGATTTAGCAATGTGTTATTCAGTCTCTGTGAGTTTCAGAATTTTCTGTAATGCCTTTTGATGTCAAGATCTAATTTGGTCCCATCATGGTTTGACAGGATACAAGGAGTAATTTCATTTTTACTTTTGAATTTTCACAGATTTTCCTTGTGATCTAAGATATGACCTATTTTGGAGAACATTCCATGGGCTGCTGAGAGGGATATATATTGCGATGCTGCTAGGTGAAATATTCTGTAGATATCTATTAGGTATAGCTTGTCATTGCAGTTATTTAGGTCTGAAGTTTTTTTGGCTAAGGTTTTACCTGGATGGCCTGTCCAGTGGTAAGAATGATGTGTTCAAGCAACCAACAATGTGTTTGGATGCATGCATATTTTTAGGTTAAGTAATATTTGTCTGATGAATTTGGGAGCTCTAGGATTCAGGGCATTGATATTTAGAATTGTAATATCCCCATGATGGAGAGTTGTCTTTATCAATATTTAATGTCCTCCTTTGTCTCTTTTTACTTTCATTCCACTTTTAATTTAAAGCCTATTTTGTCTAATATTTGTATAGCTACTCTGGCCTGTTTATGAAGTCCATTTTTAATTTGTAAAAATGATGTACAGAAGGGTTACAATTACATAGTCAGATATTGAGCACCTTTCTTTTGAATAGTGTCACTTCTTCCCTCATGTTCTCCCAGTTTTTCCCTTTCAACCTCCCTCCCCCATAAGTTGTATAGTTCATTTTCAATGTAGTGTCTATTGAGTAGCACTGCTACATTTGTTGACCCTTTGTACCACCATTTCTGTGTTTCCCCTTGCCCTTTCCAAACTTACATATAAAACCAAAAGTACAGAAATAAAAACAGCAACAGAAGACAGAAGGAAAAAGCAAAATAATAAAACTCTCATTATCATTTCTTGGAGATCATTTTGATGAACATTATTTTATATGATAATATTGATATAGCTATTGAGCCTTTGTGATCCTCTCCAAAGGGCATCCTCCATTTAATCTCACTGTATAAATTTTTAGAATCCCATATAATGTATCATGTCCAAGTCTAATGTTTTCCCTTTTATCATCCAAGTGTGTTTACTTGTAGAATTATAGGCACATTCTAATACAACAAATGAGGGAAATCAAGCAACCTACATATATATGTATGTATGTATATATATATATATGACATATATACTTTTATTTATCGCTATTTACAAGTATGTATGTATGTATGTATACATACATATATACACATAAATATTCAAATTCCATTCATCCATCAGAGACAATAATATTGTATCATTCTTAAGGAAAATGAAACACGCAGAAATAATAATGTTAAGTGAAATTAACTGCACCCAGAGAAACTTAGGTTTCCTCACTTGTGGTAGATAGCAGCTGCTTCTAAATGTAAATTTATAAACATTTATTAAACATACTGGATGGTATGCAAACAGATACAAATGAATTATCTGAAGTGTCAGAGTCTATGTAGTGTGAAAATATTATCATTCTCTTAAAAGATTAAGTCAAAGCCCAACAAAATAAATGCCATTAAATGTGTAGTGCAAGAGAGGACAGTGGGGGGCAATGTGAGAGGGGTAGGAAATTGAAGGGGAAAAGGATAGGCAAGAAACCATTGCATACTTCCCAGAGTTGAAATATACAAAGCAAGGGGTAGTGTGAAATTGGGGTGAAGATGTTGAAGTGGTAACACAATTCCAGGTGCATTGTACACATAAACTGCTTTGTTAAATGGCAAGTAATTCCATACATAACATAATATTGAGATACGTAAAGACTGGGCTTGATTGGGAGGGATGGATGAGAATGTTGAAATGGGTGAAGTTGATCAAGATGCTCTGTATCCATAAACTGTTTCAGTGAATGGCAACTCCTTTGTACAAGTAGTTAAAGATATTAAAATATTCAAAAAATTAATTATGATTGTTGAATAGAGAGTTTAACCTCAAGTCAATTCCCATTTAAAAATATTTTTAACCTGGAGGTTTGGAGAATCAAATTCCAATAATAAAACATTATGAATCTTTTTTTCTGAAAATTTGAAATTTAAATAAAAATTCCTTTGCTTTTTGTCAGCTATTGGGTTGCTATAAGAGAATACTTCAACGTAAGTGGCTTAAAAACATCAGGAGTATATTACCCATACTCTAGAAGCTTGAACATTGGTTATAAAAATGGTTATTCAAAGCAATTCCTTGTCTTATGGGGGGTCTACTTTCTGGTTCATTATAATTTATTTGCTGGACGTTCACATGGCAGAGTAGTTATATTGGGCTTCTTTTATCAGGATCATTATTTCAGGGTCATCTCTGAAAAGTTGATTCTAATGTCACCAGACAGGGAATACAATTTCAAAATGTGTATCTGGAAGTAGTTACATCGTCCAATATATTTTGCAACTTTTGCTTTAACTCTTAGTGTAGTGTGTCATTTGGATATTATTTCATAAGAAATAATAACTTAAGGACAAACCTATATCGTGTAAATTATGTGAATGATTTTTCTTAACAATGGGAATAATTATAGTAATGGCAAAGTGAAGTACGATTGTTTAGTGGCTCTTGAATCACATCATAGGTAATCATGTAAACATGGTGCAATATTTCTAAGGCCCTTCTGATGTATTTGAACAATCTCCAATGAGTTAATTGCTTTCAGAAATACAGATCTCCTTTGATTTTAATTACTGTCTGCTATTAGGACTCCCACAGACACCAAAATTAGAGGATGCTAATTTCTCTGAAAAAATACATAATGTAATTGTTATAATTAATATAACATGAAGAATGTAATATTATTAGCATTATAAATACCAGAGTTTACATTATATAATACATTGACAGCCTTTGGTTACATCAATTTTTAGAATATTTATAACTAAATGTAAATTGTTTGCAAATAGTTATTTAATGATGTATAAAAAATGAGAAAAAGATTTGTGTACATATTTACTACAGATGCAAACAGATTCAGGTGGTTATTTATGATCCCTCATTTGTTGGTTTCATTCATGCATAGAGAACATGCAGAGAAGTGGCAATTGAAATTTTGCATTTACTAAAGAGTTAACTTACATGAAATTTATGTTCTGCTAAATATCAGATTTTATAAATTAAATTGTTTTTGTCCCTTCCTTCCTTCCTTCTTTTCTTCTTTCCTTCCTCCCTCCTTCCCTCCATCCCTACCTCTCTCTTTCTCTCTTCTTTCTTTCTCTTTCTTGTTTCTTTGTTTCTTTCTTTTTTTTTTCTTCCATTCTTCATTTCTTTTTTTTACTCAGAATACTTCTTAACACTATAGAAAAAATACCAAATGTTGTACTCCAATGTGTTATGAGGAATTATAACTATTAAATAGATTAATATTAATTTTAATAACCTAAGCTATATCTTAAAAAAAAACTAAAAACCACTAAAAAGCACTTCACAAAAATGCAGGATATGTAACAAATATTACTTTTCATGTCATTGTTTATTTCTTCAAACTAAAATAAGAATTTAGACATAATATTGTACATGTCTGTGTGTGTGTGTGAGAGAGAGAGAGTGTGTGTGTGTGTGCGTGTTTTGTTCTTGTGATTTGAACTCAAGGCCTATCCTTTACTTTTATTCACTCAAGGATAGTGCCCTAACATTTGATCCACAACTCCACTTCTGGCTTTCTGTGTGTGTGTGTGTGTGTGTGTGATTAATTGTGTGTGTGTGTAACTTTCTTGCCAAGGCTGGCTTTGAAGTCCACCTTCCAGAATAGCAAGGATTAGAAGCTTGAGACACTCATATTCAGCACAGATATAATATATCTAAGAATAAAATAAATTTCTTATTATTTGAATTCTAGAGGTCAATTTAACAAATTAACATTTAGATATTTATTTAGTTATTAAATCTGAACCTGTACTGTGGAAAAATACTTTTCATTTTTATGAAAAAATATGCACTAAAGGTTTCAATGACAGAATCTTTGGACAAATTGAATACTCTATTATTCAAAAGCGACAAAAGGATCATTAATCAAATTTCTCATGTAAGCTAAAATCAATAGGCTTTATCAGGCTGACTGAAGCAATTTGTCATTAACTTTAAATTTTATCTATTGCAGCTACATGATTTTCTATTCGTTTTACCCTAAACTTTTTTGACATAAAAATTTAGATTCATACATTTTTTTGAATATGCAGAAATCTTAGTTACTGGTCATGTATTTCTGAGATTTGAGTACCAAGTCATTTCAAAGAAACACTGAATTTCATATATTTTATGTCAACACTGATTTTTAGAAATTGAATCAATCTCAATATGAGCTAACTTAAGCAAAATATTCTATGACTTATCCAATTATTCCTATATATTTGAATATAACATTATTGAATGGCAGGAAATTCATATTATACCTACTCTCTATAGAAGTTATAGTATTCATTTTTCCTTCAACTAGAAAGAATGAACCTCACTATAAATGACAAAAAAACTTGAATATAAATGCCATAAAATTATGAAAAATTCAAGTCATTATGAGTTAGATGAAATAGTCATTTTTGAAGATCAAAAATGAAATCTCTTGAAGCTTCCTTATCTGTTAAATAAAATGTATTTGCAGTCTAAATATTTCATTCATCTCTCCAGCAATTGTATAACCAAACCAACTCCATGCCAAATAGCTCCTCTGATTAATTGAAGTAAATACTTAGGAACAGAAGTTATCACAATTGTACAGAAATATCTACCCACCACTCTAGAAATTAAATCTGAAATCATAAAGGATTGGGATTAATAATTAGTTTTCACTATGTTGCCATAAAGAGGTGGTGAACCTTTTCAAGTGGGCACAGCTGTAGAGATTTGGTCACTGAGAACATGTGATCAGAGGACGTTAAGATCAAAGTCCTTTCCTATTCTTCCTTCTTTTTCTTCTCTGTCTCCTTCTCATTTTCCTTCTCCCTCTCTCTCTACCCCTCTTTCTCCCTCTCCCACTCCTATTCCTCCTCTTCTTTTCTTCCTGGCTTCCACGAATATACATACTCCATCACATGTTCCTGACATGGGGTACTGTGTCAACCCAAAGCAATGAGGATAAGAAACATAAACTGAAATGTATAAAATCAGAAGCCAAGATTAATCTTTCCTCCTTTTAAGTTGATTTCATAAACTATTTTGTCATATTAATAGGAGACTGACACAGCATGTTCTCATTTATTATAAGGGATAAGATTTACTGGAAAAAATCTGACCAACATTGCCCTAATGAAATGATTGATTAAATTAATATTATAGTAGGGCAAATCTACTTTAAAATATCAGTTATACTTCAAAAAGAGGCAAAAAATTTACCACTATGGTTTGCTATGAAAAGACATCAGAATTCACCCTTTTCCTCAAGGAAATAAATCTGTAATTGGCACTATTGTCAATTTCACAAATGATTTAATAAGACTGAAGAACAAATTTCAACTCAAACTGCGTGATATAAAATTTACTTTGTCCCTGTAAACAACCTTTGTATTCTATCTATGTTTGGTCCCTAAAATGACGTGCATTTTATTCTAATCATATTTTTAATTAACTTTAAGTATGTGATTGGGGGTTGCTGTTTGACCAGGCAGTTTATAAATAGTGTTTAGTGAGTTATTTTGTTTTCCTTTTTTCTCTCCTGAGGTTTGAACTCTTTGCCTGGGAGCTGACCCTGAGCTCCTTTGGATGAACACTAGAAATCTATCACTGGAGGAACAGCAGCACTTTCAGATTTTTCTCAGATTTCACTGGAGATAAGAATTTCATGGACTTTCTTGCCTGGGCTGGCTTCAAACCTCAATCCTCAGCCTCCTGAGTATCTAGGATTACAGGCATGAGCTGCTAGTGCCTGTCTTAATACAATGCTTCCTTTTTTTTTTTTGCCAGTCCTGGGTCTTGAACTTAGGGCCTTGACAATGGGCACTGTCCTTGAGCTTCTTTTCCTCATGCTAGCACTCTGCAACTTGTGTCACAGTACCAATTCCAGCTTGTTTTGTTTATGTAGTACTGAGGAATCAAACCCAGGGCTTCTCACTACCACTAAGTAAGTCTACCACTAAGCCACATTCCTAGCCCAGTACAATGCATCTTGATGATCATTGTCCCTCATCTTTCTCAATCCTATCTCATCTCTCAATTTACATAATTTTGTAGAAGATTCACTGACCTCACAATGTCATATATAGTCACTTAGAGGATATGTCACAATTCGTATTTTATTGATAGTCTCATTCATCAACATACTAAACTTATGCATTACAGAATTCTGTGATTTTAAATGCTAAATTAACACTCAGATTCACCCACTACTATTCTAAAATTTTTCCTAAGGTTAATGCAAATGCAATCTGTAATTCTTCGATAAAGTACAATGATTCATAGAAAGTTAAGAGTTGGACTATGAACATCACCTTCAGTTCTAGAACATTTTATCATTACTACCCCCTCAAAATACTCCAATATTTATTAGTAGTCACTTCCTGTCATCATTTCAACCTACCCTCCACTTGACCAACCATTACTTCATAGTCTACCACTATAGATATGCCAATTTTAAAAAGCTCATTTAATTAGAAAATGCAATCTATTTTATTCATTTCTCCCATGTAATATTAGTGTTTCCCAAGTAAGTTCATGTAAATTTTTCTGACAGATAGACCATATTGTTTTGTATACATGTATATAATTATATAATGTCCTCAATGGGCATTTCAATATTTTATTTTGCTATCTATATTCTTGTACATGTGTCTCATTGGTCATGTGTTGAAATCTATTTTGTATATAAAATTATGACTTAAGATGCTGGATAATAGAGCAACTAGATGTGTAGTATCTTAAAGATTGCCAGTATGTTTAATAAACTGACTATATCACTTTAAGTGCTAAGCAACAATGTATAAGGATTCCAATTTCTACATAGTGGTTGTGCAGTGCTATCTTATTGTTGTTTCTATTTCCACTAATCTCTATATGTATGCAATATCTAGGTATGCTATGATCTTTTAATATGTTCTTTGGTTGTTGGTATATTATTACAGAGATATATATTTGGATTTTTGGATAACATATTCAGGATGGTTAAAGTTTTTCATTGGCATTAATATGCTCTTAATATATTTCTGATTCAAATCTCTTTAAATAAGTGTATATCTATACATATTATGTGTACCTATGCATATTTCATATTTATATGTGTATATATACAAATAACTATATATGTATATTATTATTTTCATTTGTCCATAAGCGATCATTTTACTTTATTTGCCAAACATGTCCTTTATTGATTTTACTTTAGCATTAAGCAGTCTTAAAGATAGGCTCAAGTCTAACATTTTAGTATTATCTTAGACACCAATGGCCTTCTAGTCTAATGAACCATGAGCCCTCAGAATGTTGACCAAATTTCTTAGTTCGTTTACACAATTACTATAATTATGTATTTTCGCGTCTATCTTTGTTTCATTTCACCAGAGAATCTGTATTTATCCTTTATGTCATACATGAATACCAATGCCTTTGGAAGATATTTATTAATTGGTGCATATTAATTGTACGAAGAAATCTTATTGAAATATTTTGCACATGCACATATTGATCAAGGGCCTGATTAACCTGTTTCTGTCTTTCTCCATTCCCGTTGCCCCTTATTTTTCAACTGTTTTCTGTTAATGTCTTTGTGCTATTTCCACACATCTTAAAAATGTATTTCAGTGTTGTTCACCCAGTATCATTGAAAATTATAAAATGCTGAATATAAAGGCAAAAATCTAAGTAAATAGAGACATATAATTTTTGTGGATTGGAGGATACATTTGAGCAAAGTTATTTAATTGTCTCCTGCTTTATCCCCCTCCTTTTATTTGGTCATTCTTGGGGCTTGAAATCTGGGCCTGGGTACTGTCCCTCAGCTCTTCAGCTCAAAGTGAGTGCTCTACCACTTGAGCAACTGTGCCACTTCTGGATTTCTGGTGATTAATTGGAGATAAGAGTCTCACAGACATTCCCGTTCCAGCTGGCTTTGAACCGCAATCCTCAGATCTCAGTCTCCTATGCACCTAGGATTATAAGCATGAGCTGACAGTGCCCAGCTTCACAATTTTATTTATAAGTTTATGACAATTTCTTAAAACACCTGACCAGCACTCTTGACTCATTGACAAAAGAAAATAAACTGGAATATATTTCTCTGTCTAATATTAAAGGTGTTAGTGTAAAATTGTTATATTTGTAGAGGAAAGATTATAAAGCTCAATGGGTCTGGACGGCACCAGATTAGAGACACATACATATTATCAAGGAATATTTAATAAGAGTTTAAAACCAAACACTTGTGGAATGACATTCTCTTTAATAAGTGGTGATAGATTAGACAGTATTGGGGAGAATTAAAAAGTGAACGTTGACTTAAATATAACAATTTATTCAAATATTATCTTCAAGCAGGTTTTGAAAGTGGCATATAAAACAAAAGAGTGATGTAAATATAAAGCAAAGGAAGATGTCTTGACAATTTAAGCATACTTAAATATGGCATTAAAATTATTGGAAAGGAAAACTTGATATAGTATAACTCAATAAAACTCAACAAAAGTCTAAAATAATTTAGTCTTGTATACAAATAGTGAATAGAATTTAGGAGCAGGGTGCTCATGTATCTCATCACAGCTAGGCTGTGATTTGAGTATTACTGTTTGAAGGCAGCCCACAAAATAAAGTCCCTGAGAATCTTATCTCTGCTTAATCACCAAAAAAGCCAGAAGTGAGGCATGACTCAAATTTTTTTTATTATTTTTTTATTTTTTATTTTTTGGGTCCAGTCGTGGGGCCTGAACTCTGGGCCTAGGTGCTGTCCCTCAGCTCTTCAGCTCAAGGCTAGCACTCTACCACTTGAGCCACAGTGCCACTTCTGGCTTTTTTTTTTTTGCTTGTGTGGTGCTGAGGAATCGAACTCAGGGCCTCACGCATGCAAGGCAAGCGCTCTACATTGAGCCACCTTCCCAGCCCCTCAAATGGCAAATTGTTAACAAAATGCAACAAATCTCAGGGGCCCTGATTTCAATCCCCAGGACCATACATACATGTACAAAATTAATAATAGTAATACTAATAGTGATGATGATGGTGGTGGTGGTAATGATGATGAAGGGTACCCATAGTCAAGGATAAAATATTTGCAAATCCTGTACCTGAAGAATGCCTCAAATGTAGACTCTACATAAAATGCTCAAAACCTAATGTTAAAAAAAATCGATTAGAAACCAGCAAAATACATGTTGTGAAAAATAAGCACAAGAAAAGCATCATCAGTCATCAAATGAATGCACATTAAAACTAAAATGACATTATAAAACATATATGAGAATTACTTCACATAATACAACAATGTCCATACTAAATGCTATCAAGAAACAGAGAAACTGGATGCTGGCAGGAATTCAAATGGGAAAGCCACTTCTGAAAACATTTTGACAGGTTCCTAGAATATGAAATATGCAACAACCCAGAGTATAGCACAGGAATTGAGTTCTTTAGGCTTTGTCTCATAGAAATAAAATGTAACATTCACCCAAAGGCCAAAACACATAGGTTTATACCAGCATTATTTCCTCTAGTCAGTTCAGGCTTTCTTCAGGTAAATGGGAAACGAATTGTGCTACATTCTATAATGACAGAACCAAAGGCAACTTCTGGGAATACAATACATTATTAAGGCATACAACAACTGACAATAATCTACCATAGATTTGAAGGAAATTCTAAAAGCTTATTTATTGCATGAGCTAGAAGTCGGAGAAAAAAAATGTGTTGGTTGCCAGGATGAAACAGGTTTGGGATGGGACAAAGAGAAGTAGTGGGTTTAATTATAAAAGGGAAGCATGAGACAAGACTCATTTTTGGTAAAGAAACGTTATCTGTAAATATAATATAGTAATATAGAATTGATAAAATTATATTGGATTTAATATGTGCACAAAATAATTAAAGTAACTGAAGTCTGCATAAGGCACTTGTGAAATATTAATGTCCTACTTGTGATGTCATTCTATAAATATTTAAAGAAACTGGGAAAATATTCAAGGGATTTCTCTGTGTTCTTCTTATAACATCATAAAGATCCATACTAAGCTCAATAGAATTTAATGATATCTAGAAAATAGAAGTCAATATCGAATGTTTACATTGGAAAATAGTCTGAGTCCAAGCTTGCTAATTAGAAGGCAGAACTTTAGAACACCAACATCCAGGGCCAGTTCTGACAAAAAAAAATGTGAGAAACTATAAAAACACAGAAAGCTAGGTATAGTGTAATTTCCCTGTTATCTCATGTTTGTGGAAGCCATAGGTAAGAGATTATTGCTCAAAGGAGGCTCGGCCAAGAAGTAAGACCTCATCTGAAAAATAGTGGTCAGAGCCTTAGCAACTTCAAGCACCAGTAGTGCCAAAGGAAAAAAGAAAAGAAGAAAACAGAAAACTAAAGGAAAGGATAGAAAAGGAAAACTATTTCCTCTTCATTCTTGTAGTTTTATGTCATTGGATACAAGAATTGAGAGTAATTTGTATACTGTTTTAAGAATCAGGCCTCTCTAACATGAAAGCATTTATTTCAAGTAATTATTTTATTATTACTATTTATTACCTTATTATGCCTTCTTGGAGATTGAACCCATGGCTTTGTATATATTAGTCTAGTCCTACAACTGAGCTGTACCCCAGCTCTCTTGTATAATTTTGGAAATTTTTTATGAATTCTTCAATAGATAGCTACTCTACTTTTCATCTTATCTTTTCTCTCCCACTTTTTCCTCTGTATATTTTAGTTTTTGTTTTGAAAACATTCCTCAATTTTATCTTCTAAACCTACAATTTTGCTTTGAGATTACAGGGAAGTCGGTTATTTTATGACATCTATTAAATTATATACAGATATATGTATTTCATATGCATGATTGATTCTTAGAGTCCATTGCAATATGGTCATATGTACATAGGTATTGAGCCATTGTGATCCTCTCCTAAGAATAGCTGCCCTTGTTTTCACCATGTGAATGCTTAGATTGCTGTTAGTTATTCATGCCCAAGTATAATTATTTGTCTTTTACTACCTACTGGATTAACTTGTAGATTTATGGGCATATTCTAGTTATTATAAATGAGGAAAATCATGCAGTATATATTTAATTGGATCTGGCTTATTTCACTTAATATCATTTTTTCCAGTTTTTCCAATTCCTCAGGAATGGGGTAGTGCCATTCTTTCCGATAGAAGCACAGAATTCCATCAATACAACAGAATTGAAGACCCAGAAATGAATCCACTCCTACAGGCACATAATCTTTGATAAGGGAGCCAGAAACAGGATGGAAGAAAGACAGTGTAAAATCGAATTTGGAAATCCTTACCCAAAAGACCACCAGAGACCATCAACAATGTAAAAGCAAAGGAGTCTTTATTGCAAGCTAGAACTTGGTCCCACTACATACATGGCAGCAGCCCATGACGCTAAGAGGCCCCGAGACCAGGGTTATAGTACTTTTTATACAATTTTTAGGGAAGGCAGGGACTTTGTATACATCATAGCATCTTACAACAAATTATAACACATCGCAGGGAAACTCTTAATACAATTCTATAGTATGACTGGCGCACTACAAAGCAGAAATAGGTTGTTGGTTAGATCAGAGGGTTGAAGTACTTTAAACTGGTTGGCTTGCACCACAGGGAGTCTCAAGGACACACTTGCTAAACTGCAGGGTTCCTTTTTTAAACAAACACCACCTGTGGCCTGACTGCGGGGGTCACCATGCCCTCCAGCACCTGCCTGCCTGCGGTTTCCCCAAGGATAGTTTATGTTCCTAGTTGCCAGGGAATTGCTTCTTCTGTTCATTCCCAGGTCGGGCTCATGGTCAGCTGCATAACTCATACTTCAGAAGATGACATCTAGCTCAAGATGGAGTCACTCAGGCCTCAGGCTCCTCATTTCCCCCTTTCTAATAGGCCTTAAGGGCCAATCATGGTCCTTATGGGCACACATCATGTTCTCCATTGGGTACCAGATGATATTGAGCCTTTAAGATCATCAGTTGTACAGTGTTAATGCGTTTTCTATCAAACATCCCTAGCTGGTTTACAACACTGGACCCGACGGTGAGTAACAAAATTAACAGTACCAAAGGCCCTTACATTTTTTTCCACCAGTCCTGATTCTGTATATCAGTTAACTTAATTTTATACCAGCAGTACTCATGAAGCTCCAATATTAAGACATACTCATACCATTTACTACATACTTAAACTGTCTGAGGTTTGTCTTCTTTACTCCAATGACTTAATGTTTTAAGACAATCCTTACTTTTCAAATCCTTTTTTATCCAAAGAGGATACTAATTTTTTCCCAATTCCTTTCCCAAGGCTTTCTTTACTACCCTCCTCTTGTTTGCAATTCCTTGAACTTCTTTGTGGCTAGAGTTTTAAAATGCCCATTTTTCCTTTGGCTTGCAGAACCAAGTTATCTCAGAGCAGCCTCAAGTCACCACTGGGATGCAGAAACTTGCTAGATTTTAAGGCTAAGAGCAGGGCTGGGTCTCATTACTACCTGTATTGAAAACAAACTCAGGTTATTACCATACCAGAGCCAAACTTGGCTGTGACTATAGAGTGGATTTTCAGCCACTATGCACTGAAGTGCCTAAGGCAAGCAAGCCAGTGATATCCTTGCCCCCAATATCCACTGTGGGAATAGAGAAGGTTTCTGGATATCACCCAAAAGAATGTCCCACAAGATCTCAGTTTTAGCAGCTTTCAACCAGGATGCAGTCTCAGGTGATGGAATCAGGCAGTTCACTCTACTTTTTTCACAGTGGAGGTGGTCAGGGTAACAATGTAGATTTCTTCCAGGGGACTGTCAAGCTGTAGCAGCAGCAGCAGGGTCTTTCAGTGGCTTCAAGGACTGTCACACCTCCTGCTGGGCTGCAAATTCCTACACAGACTGGTTAAGGATACATTGCATAGGCTAGGCAGGCTGTGACTTCACTAGTTTTTAAGACTATTTAGACAATAGCCCACGACAATTTACCAAGATGACAACTTTTTAAACTAGATAGTTCTTTTAATAAGGCTGATTTTCTAGGCAGATATAGAGGGCTCAGGCCTGTACTATTTCCCATGCCTTTTCCTTCTGTCTATTTGGACACAACTTTTTAAAGTGACTCTGGTCCCTTGTTCTTAAAAGCGGAAGATGGGTGAATATTCATCTTCTGTAACTTCTTTAAGCTGACTCAGGGGTGTTGATCCTACCTAGCCAGGAACCTATAACCTTAGCCTATTTTACAAAGAACAATATTTTAACTTTTGGCAAATGCACAAACCTTTTCTCTGGCTACAGCAGTGTAGCTTGTTTAGCCTTCTGGTTTGCAAAAGCATCTTTCTGGATGGCTTAGGAATGTGGTCTCTAATGATGCCCCAGTTACCTATGCAGACCTTCAGAGAGATATCAATAGAAACACACTTACAGGTTTACAAACTTTTTCCTGAGGAGATGAATTTCATGTAGCTGGTGTCAGCTCAAAAATTATTGCCAATTAGAATTTTTGGCACATACAAGGGTTGGGATTTAAACTATCCCCCACATTTATTTTTGTTTTTTTTATTTTTTTAAATTTTTTTTTAAATTTTATTTTATTTTATTTGTGAACATACTGTACAGAGGGGTTACAATTGCATGGGCAGGATAATGCGTACATTTCTTACCAAGCATTGCAGCCTCCTCCTTTGTTTCCCCTTCCCATCCCTTCCCAGCCTCCCCCCTCCCCCCCATCCCAATCCTTCTCCTTCCCCCCTCCCCCCCACCCCTT
>NW_012284928.1:0-3007 GCF_000151885.1 Dipodomys ordii | reverse complement strand
TGAAGTGGTAACACAATTGCAGGTGCATTGTACACATAAACTGCTTTGTTAAATGGCAAGTCATTCCATACATAACATAATATTGAGATACGTAAAGACTGGGCTTGATTGGGAGGGATGGATGAGAATGTTGAAATGGGTGAAGTTGATCAAGATGCTCTGTATCCATAAACTGTTTCAGTGAATGGCAACTCCTTTGTACAAGTAGTTAAAGACATTAAAATATTCAAAAAATTAATTATGATTGTTGAATAGAGAGTTTAACCTCAAGTCAATTCCCATTTAAAAATATTTTTAACCTGGAGGTTTGGAGAATCAAATTCCAATAATAAAACATTATGAATCTTTTTTTCTGAAAATTTGAAATTTAAATAAAAATTCCTTTGCTTTTTGTCAGCTATTGGGTTGCTATAAGAGAATACTTCAACGTAAGTGGCTTAAAAACATCAGGAGTATATTACCCATACTCTAGAAGCTTGAACATTGGTTATAAAAATGGTTATTCAAAGCAATTCCTTGTCTTATGGGGGGTCTACTTTCTGGTTCATTATAATTTATTTGCTGGATGTTCACATGGCAGAGTAGTTATATTGGGCTTCTTTTATCAGGATCATTATTTCAGGGTCATCTCTGAAAAGTTGATTCTAATGTCACCAGACAGGGAATACAATTTCAAAATGTGTATCTGGAAGTAGTTACATCGTCCAATATATTTTGCAACTTTTGCTTTAACTCTTAGTGTAGTGTGTCATTTGGACATTATTTCATAAGAAATAATAACTTAAGGACAAACCTATATCGTGTAAATTATGTGAATGATTTTTCTTAACAATGGGAATAATTATAGTAATGGCAAAGTGAAGTACGATTGTTTAGTGGCTCTTGAATCACATCATAGGTAATCATGTAAACATGGTGCAATATTTCTAAGGCCCTTCTGATGTATTTGAACAATCTCCAATGAGTTAATTGCTTTCAGAAATACAGATCTCCTTTGATTTTAATTACTGTCTGCTATTAGACTCCCACAGACACCAAAATTAGAGGATGCTAATTTCTCTGAAAAAATACATAATGTAATTGTTATAATTAATATAACATGAAGAATGTAATATTATTAGCATTATAAATACCAGAGTTTACATTATAAAATACATTGACATCCTTTGGTTACATCAATTTTTAGAATATTTATAACTAAATGTAAATTGTTTGCAAATAGTTATTTAATGATGTATAAAAAATGAGAAAAAGATTTGTGTACATATTTACTACAGATGCAAACAGATTCAGGTGGTTATTTATGATCCCTCATTTGTTGGTTTCATTCATGCATAGAGAACATGCAGAGAAGAGAAGTGGCAATTGAAACCTTGCATTTACTAAAGAGTTAACTTACATGAAATTTATGTTCTGCTAAATATCAGATTTTATAAATTAAATTGTTTTTGTCCCTTCCTTCCTTCCTTCTTTTCTTCTTTCCTTCCTCCCTCCTTCCCTCCATCCCTACCTCTCTCTTTCTCTCTTCTTTCTTTCTCTTTCTTGTTTCTTTGTTTCTTTCTTTCTTTTTTCTTCCATTCTTCATTTCTTTTTTTTACTCAGAATACTTCTTAACACTATAGAAAAAATACCAAATGTTGTACTCCAATGTGTTATGAGGAATTATAACTATTAAATAGATTAATATTAATTTTAATAACCTAAGCTATATCTTAAAACAAAAAACTAAAAACCACTAAAAAGCACTTCACAAAAATGCAGGATATGTAACAAATATTACTTTTCATGTCATTGTTTATTTCTTCAAACTAAAATAAGAATTTAGACATAATATTGTACATGTCTGTGTGTGTGAGAGAGAGAGAGAGAGTGTGTGTGTGTGTGCGTGTTTTGTTCTTGTGATTTGAACTCAAGGCCTATCCTTTACTTTTATTCACTCAAGGATAGTGCCCTAACATTTGATCCACAACTCCACTTCTGGCTTTCTGTGTGTGTGTGTGTGTGTGTGTGTGTGTGTGTGATTAATTGAGATGTGTCTCACAAACTTTCTTGCCAAGGCTGGCTTTGAAGCCCAGCTTCCAGAATAGCAAGGATTAGAAGCTTGAGACACTCATATTCAGCACAGATATAATATATCTAAGAATAAAATAAATTTCTTATTATTTGAATTCCAGAGGTCAATTTAACAAATTAACATTTAGATATTTATTTAGTTATTAAATCTGAACCTGCACTGTGGAAAAATACTTTTCATTTTTATGAAAAAATATGCACTAAAGGTTTCAATGACAGAAACTTTGGACAAATTGAAACACTCTATTATTCAAAAGCGACAAAAGGATCATTAATCAAATTTCTCATGTAAGCTAAAATCAATGGGCTCTATCAGGCTGACTGAAGCAATTTGTCATTAACTTTAAATTTTATCTATTTCAGATACATGATTTTCTATTCTTTTTACCCTAAACTTTTTTTACATAAAAATTTAGATTCATACATTTTTTGAGTATGCAGAAATCTTAGTTGCTGGTCATGTATATTCTGAGGTTTGAGTACCAAGTCATTTCAGAGAAACACTGAATTTCATATATTTTATGTCAACACTGATTTTTTTTTGGGTCCGGTCGTGGGGCCTGAACTCTGGGCCTGGGCGCTGTCCCTCAGCTCTTCAGCTCAAGGGTAGCGCTCTACCACTTGAGCCACAGCGCCACTTCTGGCTTTTTTCTTTTTGCTTATGTGGTGCTGAAGAATCGAACCCAGGGCCTCCGGCATGCAAGGCAAGCGCTCTACCACTGAGCCACCTTCCCAGCCCCTCAACACTGATTTTTAGAAATTGAATCAATCTCAATATGAGCTAACTAAAGCAAAATATTCCATGACTTATCCAATTATTCCCATATATTTGAATATAACATTATTGAATGGCAGGAAATTCATATTATACCTACTCTCTATAGAAGTTATAGTATTCATTTTTCCTTCAACTAGAAAGAATGAACCTCACTAT